>NC_133225.1:2681541-2981541 GCF_040436345.1 Pagrus major | reverse complement strand
TCGACTTCATAAACAACATCAAAGATCTGCTTCTGGCCTTCAGTCTTCCTCTTGTCCTCATTGATGTGTCTGGTGGGGAAGAGACGGTTTCATATCAGTAAGTAATGAATGTCGGCCAACTCTAGTATCTTCTTTATTCTTTATTATTGACACAGAACTGAATGTGACCTCCAAATGATCTTAAATATCAAGTATCTAGTTTCCAAATGCATATTCTGCTCTGACATATGTCAAGGCTTAACAATCTTCAACAATGGTCAATTATTAAGAGTTCAACCTACATAATGGTCAAACGTATATGATGATAAAAGACTTGGAAAAGATCAAACAATGCTGCTGTGTGATCATCACAAAAGAAGGGCTGAGGTCATGCCAACTCACGTCATCACTTCTTTCAGAGACTCAATTGCTTTCTCCAGCGTTATCTTGTCTGGGTTGTCATCTGACGTATGCTTCTTTATGTCTGCAATGGTAAAAGAAAAGGGAAAGTTTAAGAGGCAAAAGGCAGAAGGAGATGAAAATCATGTGGAAAAAGGTGAGAAGAAAAGAACAGAGAAGAAAAGAAATTACAGACAGTATCAACAGGAGATAATGAAGGAAGGAGGCAGGTATGGAAGGAGACAGATAAGGAGAGAAGACAAGGAGGAATGTAATTAGCACAAGAAATGATTTCTTTCTTAGCTGTTTAAACGAAGGGGTGTGTACGTGTGTTACCGTTTAGAAGAAGGGCCACGCTGGGCAACCTCTGTACAGGTCTGATGAGCAGCTCCACCAGGGTCTGCCTGCCGCACTCCGGCTTGGCCTGGTTGATCTGCAAAATCAAAGTATTAACTTGACACAGCATGTGTGTTTGTGTGAACCTAAGCAAACAGAAATTTGCACTGCATGCAGACCATCAGCAGCATGAAGGTCATTTCCAAAAGTCCATTTGTTCATCAGGACATCTCTGCAGATAGCAGCCATTATTATCTTACAGTGCTTCAGAAGAAAGGTACAAAGTACTTTTGTGCGATTTTGAATGACCAACCTAGGGCTGGGCGATATATCGATATAAAAAATATATCGATATATTTTTTAAATGTGATATGGAATTAGACCATATCGCATATATCGATATAGTTCAAATTTGCGCTGTGATCCTTGCCCCAGGCAAGCTGCTGACCCGGAGCTCTCTGCACTGCTCCCCGCGCCCCCGCCCCTCCTCCTTCATGCACAGAGGGGGAGGGGCAGGAACAGACACTCCGCACTCTTCAACAAACATGGAGGAAGCAACAACGTCTGCGGAGCGTGCAGAGGAGGAATTGGTTAGTAAAAGAAAAAGCAGTGGCTCAGTAATTTGGAGATGGTTCGGATTCAAAGTATCAGATGAGCAGCAAAATCACGTTATATGTAGGGAGTGCCATAAACAAGTTACAGCCAGGAGTGGAAGCACTACAAATCTTTTTCACCACCTAAAACAGTGGCACAAACTGCAGTACGAAGAGTGTGTGAAACTGCGCGCTGCAGAAGCCCCAGCCACAAGCCATCCACAACCCGAAAAATCTCCAGCCCCAAAACAAAGCACACTGCAAGCTTCATTTTCCCGCAGTGTGCCTTATGAAAAGAAAAGTGGCAAGTGGTGTACTATAACTAAAGCGATGTCCTATCACATTGCTAAAGATATGGTCCCTGTTGCAACTGTGGAACAAGTCGGATTCAAAAAGCTACTGAAAACTATGGACCCGAGATATGAGCTTCCCAGTCGCAACTACTTTGCACGAGAAGCACTGCCACAAATGTACACTGAAGTCAGGCAGAGCCTTGCTGACCGGCTCGCTAACGTGACCCATTTTGCGTTGACCAGCGATATGTGGTCGAGCAGGATGTGTGAGCCTTACATGAGCATGACATATTGAGTCATATTTTGTTCTTTTGTAATGTTCGTTATTTGCATCCGTGGATTTGTTAGAAAGGAGAAGAAAATCTGTAATTTGATTTTAATAAGCCATTAATAGTTGTCAAACTAAACAAATGTTGATATTGTACTTTTCTCATATAAATATATTTATTTCAGAAAAAGATTGGCCTATTTTATTTTATAGGCTTTTTTTATTTAAGATATTTTTTAATTTAAATGTGCACCTTACGGAGCTTTGATTTCAAAAAAGGTACTCCTGTTATACAGTATTTATGTTTACATTTTATTGTTATTTGAACAGCTGAGCATTTATTCATGAACCAGGTGAAGAAACCTGTTTATTATTTATTCATTTGATTTTGCAACTGTTCACTGAAATAGCCGATTTCAATAAAACTACTTGTGACATGTCATATTTGGCTTTGACTTTGACTGAACATTTGCTCTCACTTTGCGGAAAAAATATCGGATATAAATCGTATATCGATATTCAGCCTAAATATATCGGGATATGACTTTTGGTCCATATCGCCCAGCCCTAGACCAACCCACAGTATAATATGTCCTCATGACAACATACAGAATAAAAAAGGCTACTTATCATTGGACACAAATCAGTGTAGAACATATTGCTATTTGTAATGCATACAGACTTTATTCAGCCAATACGGCAGCCAATAATAACCCGCTTCTCATGGCTGATAATCATTTCAATGTATTCTAAAAAAGAAGCTTATACACCGTAGCATTATGCACACGTGACGGTAAGAAGATGAAGGTTTAGTGAGCAAAGATGGATGGCTTGATACTCCAAAGCTCTATAAAGGGACTTGTTGTGTTAAAACTCATTGACTTTTCAACTGTGTTGTTTTCTACTGAAACCGTAAAGTTTGAAGTGTCTTCACTGCGAGGCTCTACCCAGATGTGACAACAGCTAGTGGACTTCTACTTCTATTTGTTCTCTTATTAGTAATCGAGGAGAACGATAGCCGATAATTGGAACCGATATACATTAGCAGTAAAAATAAAAATCTTAGTGTCGAAGTTGAGAATAAGCAGGGGTGGAATGTAACACTCCACGAAATGTGTTTGATAACTTTAGCTGCTTTCAGTTACTTTGCAGATTTAGCTTATTCAGTGCTAATAAGCCACCGAGACCACAGAGTGGAGAGAAAGGATGCTGCATTAGAGCCATTTTATCTGCAATCGGACACAGAAAACACTGATACAATAGGAAAGATGCTGAATATCGGCCGGGCCAATAATCAGTCTACCCCTACTTCATAACATTGGCTCTAGTTGTTGTCCATCAAGTCATTATTAGTCGATAACAGATGATAAAATGTCGGCCCAATAATGGGAAATTTGTATTAAGTCCAATATACGTATATTCCCCATCCCTATTTATTATATATAACCTTTACATGCACTCAGGAAACCAGGTTACTCAGGTAATCTTCAGACTGAGCACAGTGAGGAGCGTCTCCTCACAGCACCAAAGTTTCTGACTTTAACAAATTCTCAGCTGTGGATACCAACTCCAAACCTCAGTTTCAGTTTAGTCAGATGTTTAGTTGCAGGCATTTTACCAATCTGAAATATTTCTTTCAGTACATGGCTACCTTGGTAAAAGACAAATACAAACCCAGGTCCAGACATCAGCGTTCTCCAGGAGAAGTCTAGTTAAAAAAAACAGGTTTCTCTCACCCCTGAGCCACATTATGGCAACAAGGCTTCTCATCTACTTGACATTTAAGAAACAAACTTGCTTGAGAACACGAACTGTAACCACGTTGCTTAAGTGCATGTAAAGACACTGATAGATGAACTTTCCAGTAACAGCAGGCCAACATCCTTCGGCACTGGGACCTCCCAAGAGGAACCAAGATAAATGAGAGGTTGGGATCAGAAAAAAAAAACTGGGTTTGATGTGCCGACATCTCCGTCACGTTTGCAATGGTCTTGAGAAATACTGCACACAAGTAATGCCATAATCTGAACGAGTGACAAACAGACTGTGTCACAGGGATGATGTATAGTGACCATAGGCTGACTGACAAGGCTATATTTGTAGTGTTGCTGTGTAGCAGTGTCATAATTCACCCAGTTGTCCTGATTTTTGTCTTTGCCAGTTCTTAAAAGTCTCATCTGTGCGCACATCCTCCAGTCAGGCAAACAAACACAAACAAAAACAAAGCAAAGGTCATACCTTGAGAAAAGCATGGAAGCGCGGTTTCTGTTTCTCACACCGAACAATAGTCTCCTTGCTCATTTCAAAGAAGTTGACGAAAGGTGGGTAGGCCTTCACCAACTCTCTAGACTGCAGAGAAAGAGAGACGGGGAAAGAAGCATCAAAAGGAAAATCCACACAAATACAAGAATGAGGTTTCACCAGATGTTTTGTTTGAAGCCGTTTTCTCTTCTAGTCTAATGGAATTATTTGCAGTACTTGTACACTGGAGGGCAATTCTTAATACTTCTACCCCATATATGTGATACTGTTTTGCTAAATGGTGCATTACAGTAATCAGTGTTTAAACTAAGCAAATCAACCCTGTATAAATAAATAGATTTTTAAAGCAGTGAAATCATCAAAGAAGAATTGTAGCCACGATGGTGTTCAAGGAAGCATCACAGGCAAACATCCGTGAAAAGTGAGCCACTTAGACACAGTTTTGGCTTTTCATGCAAAGACCAGTCCTCAGATTCAGTGTCTGGTCAGTGGCTTTGACCTTTTCTAGCTGTTGGAACCAAGTGTCACACTTGACTCCTTTTGATATTAGTTAACATCGTATTCTTTGATAGGTGATTTGATGACGAGACTCCTAAACAGCTGTTACAGTCTCCGACAGATGAGTGTGTAACATAAGCAACCGTGTTTTTGTATTTTCTGGTATAAATGTGCAAATAAGCAAAGACAAGCTCATCATCTGCGTACTGGTAGAGATCTGTTAGAACTTACATATTTGAGAATGATGTTTCCGACACTCTTGTCTTCTGACCAGTCTGTCAGGAGCTCCTCGAGGTCATTCTGATGAACAAACCATCACACACATAAAAACACATCAACTAACTCCTCCTCAAAAATTACACCGTCACAATCATTTGGTCAAACATGGTTTTGATGGAAACATGTTGAGGACACACTACCTTTATCCTGGTGTGAACCTCGTGGATGTCTGGGATGCTGCCAAATATCGTCTTCATTTCTTCTTGGGCCAGGATTGGACCGCCCACCTGCCCCTCTTTTTCCAATGGAAGCTTGAAAAGCTACGCATAAAAAAAGAGAGGTGCAAAAAATCACTAGCAAGAACATGTTACACAAAACTGTACAAAAATCAAAGCATCCATGAGGCAAGTTTATCTGATCCAAGCTGAGGAAAAGCTATATTTCAGTCCTTTTTGTGTTCACACTAAGTGACTGAAAAACAAACCAAGGGCACTGAACATGATGTTATAGAGACGGAGCATTTCTTCTCACGCTGTTACTATAGTTACTATCACTAACAGCAACATATCGTGATACTTCCTCTTGAATTACGATCATCCATAGGCTCATCATGGACAAGTTGCACTCAGTGTGTGTGATAAAGGGGCTTTAAGCTAAGACACTGAACTTCTTGTACAGTGATTTATCTCAGTTATTGTAAAACTTTGTTTTGCATTCGAAGAGGAAAATGTGTTCGTTTTGGTTTTTTGATATAAAAGGTGGGAAAATGTTCACTGCAGTGAAAAATGAAAAACACTGCTGTTTCTTTTTAAAGATGGCTGTTATTTAATCGGTGCTAACAGCATGATGCACCACCTGGATCTGCTCGGGTTGGCAGCATTTTGGAGCTGGGTCTAATTCACTCGGGGCCTTTTTGGATCGTATCTAGCAGTCTTTTGGGTGTCTTTTGCGTTGTTTGTGTGTTTGTGTTATGCATGTTGAGTTGGGTTAGGCTCTCTGCTGGTTTGCTTCGGTTCCGGTTCAATCTACTACGGAGCCTTACAATCATATCATCATCTGCAGACAAAAACAAACAGCAAAAAATGCAAAACATTCTGTGGAAAGCTGTGGTTGTTGTAGGATTAACTGTGTTATGACTGTGGGGGGGAAAAAAAGACAGCTGTAGATAACATGATGTGGCTCTCCATTGATAGTACACTGCACCATGTTAGTGACACAGCCAAACAGGCAGTCGACCTGCGTTACTGTTGTGTCATGTTGAAAAATAAAATCCAATTACAAGTCCAATGTCTGCTGCCCATCTGAACATTATTCCATCTGCTGCCTCAGTATATGGCTGTAAAATGAAAAAGGGAACTGCTGCACTCAGAAACACAGATCCAGTACATTTCTCCTCTGCTGACAGTGAAGTGAAAAGGGAGCACGGATTGACTGTGAAATCGGCAGTAATCAACAGCACTCCGACTCGTGCCTGGCATGCAGTGTTTACTAAACATCTGGATTATGGAGTCATCCATAACTGTGTTTTACTGTGATAAATGGCACAGTAGTGGAGCCAACATTTTTATGGTGATTTTTAGCAGCAGAGTTGCTTTTAAGATTCAAGGCAGTCCAAAACACCATGGGGCTAACCCTATATTCACAGATTTACTCCAGGGACAGGGAAGTACACAATGGAGGGGGAGAGACACAGAGAGAGAGAGAAAGAGAGACAGAGAGAGCGAGAGAGTGAGAGTGACAGAGAGAGAGAGAAAAGAAGAAAGATAGTTGAGAAAAAAAATCTAAAAGAGTAAGATTTTGAAGGGGCGGGAGACAGAAAGAGAAATGGTCAGGCAGGTCATTTTCTCCCTCACTGGTCAGCTGTCTGACTCTCTGCTGGGACCAACTGATAAGACAGGCCAAGTGAGAGCATGCAAACACACACACAGGCTCGCTCACACACACACCTTAATGATTGTTAGCTTAGCCGGAAACTGTTGTCAAGGGCAACTGACTGGCCAACCTGTGAGGGAGTGCTGGCAGTGTCCACATTGTGTGAACACACAGACACACACAGCTACCTGTAGGATGGTGCTTAAAATGTCGACATAGTTGCTCTCCGTCTGGTAGAGTTCCTTGGAGACCTGCCACCTGGCTGACTGCTTGGACAGAACCGGAGTCGAACTCTTGGACGGCTTCGAACTCTCTGGAGGAACGAGACAGGCAGGGAGGAAGGAAAGTTGTTAATACTGTAGCACAGACGGACACTGCCAGGTGTGTTTTTAAACCTGCAGGGCGGAACTTCTGTCTCCCCCTTGTGGCAGTTAGGTTTCTCTGCTATGAGCTCTGCCATAGCTGCTGTAGCCTACTCTGAAACAGTGGTTGGTCCTCTCTTCAGTTCTACAGTCGACTGTCTCCACAGACACCTAGTTTAAAAACTCTGGTATACTGCAAAATACAGATTTTTATCTGGAAGGCAAAGGCTTAAAGGTATATTCACTAATGCTATTCCAATACACTTTGTCAAATTCGGTGTATATCTCCTTATGGTCCGCTAGCTGTCCGTTGTGTTTGTGCGCCGAGGACTATGATAAGGCAAGGGCAAAGACCCGTGTCAACATCAGCGGGGCTTTTCAAAGGTGGAGAGACCTCAGAGAGTTGAAAAGGCTGAAGACGGATGCAGAGGTTGCTGTGTTTCTGCTTGACTGGTGGGTAATAGTAGCGTCGCTGTTATGTTTTTTGTTTTGCCATGTTGTATTTCTTTGGTCAGCGACTAGCCCAGAGGTCGTAGTCATGGGAATGTGCGTCAATGAATTGGGGGGTGGGGTGGGGAGGGGTGTTCTGAATGAGCACTGATGGGATGGGTGCATTTGTTTGGCTGCAAAATCAAAAATAAGCAGACTTTCCCCAGAATCAGTGACGATATCTTTAATCAGCAATGTGTGAACTGATTTGGCAAGGGCTTGAATGTAAAAGTCCCGCAATCCAGCTTTAAGTAATCATACTGAAGGGCTGAATCAAAATAGCCAACTGCAGTAATGCATACTGCGTCCAAAGTTTTATGCTCTCAATGTTTTGTCAATATTTTTCTGTGGTATCAGACATGATATCGAATATTGATATTTTTCAAGGTATTGTATCGAAGTTAGAAATTCCAGTGTCGTGACAACACCACTAAAACACTTTTTTAGTCACATTGAAGAAACTGACACTATAAATGTATCGTTACCAAAGAGTTTTCTTTGACTCCTTGAATAAGCCTGATTTCTGTAAATATTAGCACCTGACCTGAAGTTCCTGGCTGCTGCCGCTCCTCCTCTGGTTGTTGAACGATACTCAGATAGGACCTTCTCCTCCTCTCTTCCCTGTCTTCCCTTGCCTTTGTCCTTTCCCTGGTTCTCCTCCTCATCATCCTATTCCTGGCCACAGTATTGTCTGCTTTGCTCCCTGACCTGTTCCCTACTCTATCTTCTGGAATGAAGAGGTGATCATTTTGCTGCTGTTCTCTCTAACCATAACCACACAACATCCTCTGAAGTATTTCATTTTTCTATCAGTATGTACCGGAAAAAGTATGACTGCCGACCAGAGAATAAAATTAGTTTAAAGGTTGGATCCAGCAGTTGTTACCAACCCCCCCATTATTACCTGCCAAGGCCTTGCATGTGTCAGGGGTGTTGGAGATGTCCAGCAGTGAAGCCATGGACAGGTTGTGCTCTGCTGATGGCCTTTTGCGTGGTGGAGGGAAGGGGGAGATCTCCGTCTCCTTGGTGAGCTGAGCCAGTGTGTCCCTCAGACGTCGACGCTTACGATTACTGTTGGGGGTGGTGAGGGACAGCAGGGACACGGCCTTCTTCATGGCTGGGCTGTCATTCTGAAGCACAGTGGGACAAAAAAATGTGTTAATGATAAATACAAGATTTGTTTTGTTTTTTAAAGAAAGCAACTTGTAAGGAAAACTTTTAAATTATAATATTTTTTGATAAGTACAGTTATGTAGTGGACAGCGGGTGCTGCAGAAAAGAGTTTATGAAGTACAGCTGCAACAATGAATTAATTACTTCTCAACTATTAAATAATCAGCAATATTTTTTTAAATAATCCATAAATCAGCAGGAATAAAAAGTCTAAATTCTCTGATTCAAGGTTCTTAAATATGAATATTTTCTTTCCTCCTCTATGACAGTAAATTGAGGACGTCATGTTGGGCTTTGGGAAACACCAATTGGCATTTTTCAGCATTTACGGACATTTTATAGATCAAATAACTGATCTATTAATTGAGAAAACAATCTGCAGATTATTAACAATGAAAATAATTGTCACTTAATTGTTACTTGCAGCCACATTAGAAAGTCCTCAGAGGAAGCAATTATCTCGGGTTGACTCATCATAAATCATAACATCAATCAGTGTTTTTGACTGTGCAACAGTGTAACACATCACTTCGGTCAGAATGGTCATACTCCTAAATCTTGATCATAGCTGGATGCTTCACAGGGTTACAACATTTTTCACAATTTCCAGAATAATGTTTGGTGAAAAGATCGACTAAACTCTTAGACCTCACTTTTTAACTAAAGGGCACAAGAAACAATGAAATCACCTTCCTGGGTAAAGTGGAAGGGCCAGAATAGAGGGTCTTCAGTTTGGTTTCAAATTAATTAACTTAATTAAATGAATTAACTCTAAAGGTAACAGAAATAAAAAAAAAGTACTGAAAAGGGAATGAGAGCAACATAAATATAAGAGCCTGGTATTAAAGATAAAAGTGACACAGTGAATGTAAGGACACAGTTAATCCAGTGCTGAGAGAAGAAAATAAAACCTCTTTGTGTTGCCTGCATTTCATGTTTTCTTAATACACACACAATAACCCTTAATACACTCACCTTCTCGTAGAGGTACATAGACTCTCCGGCCCGAGCGTCCATCTGAATGCTTCCCCAGAACCACTGCGACAGAGGAGAGAAAACCTTTGTTACTGACTGAATTAGGACAGAGGTGGGTAGACAGAAAAGTCTTCATACTATGATGACAAACACAAATGTATTTGAAAACTAATAAAACAGCAACGATAACGAAAAGGCTGCATTGATCGTGGGGTTACAAGTGCAGCTAAACCACCACGCCAACTCCGTCCAAATTATTCATCCTGTGGAAGGTGAAATCTATTATTGATCCTCTCTCTGACAGCACGGACGGAGACAAAGAGTAGAGACGGCATCGACTGAGGTTTAACCTAAAAGGAATGCTCATCAGATGATCATTTGGCATTCTGTTCAGGAGGAAAATAACTGAGAGGATTCTTTATTTTCCTTCTTCTCCACTCGTGTCCGTATCCTCGTGTAGCCAAACCTCAGAGTATATCGATTATTCTGTTGTGTCAAGATAGTACTTGACCATGATCACAGAGGTGTCAAACTTGACTACAGAAACAGCACTGAAATGATCTATACTTTTTTCCAAAAAAACCGACCTCCTGTTTGACTGCAAAGAGTTTCTTGGCGGGGAAAAATGGCAGCTCCTTCACCGAGTTTTCCTCCACCACCATGTGTGTACACCTCTCATCTCCAACCTCAAGATACTTGCCACCTTAGACACAGAAAAACAGGAAGATGATGATGAAATATTTACAAATACACACACACATTTTTGACGGATGGTATGAATGTCTCAAATCAGACTGCACTCTTGGCTAAACCCAAACAGTAACAGCTTAGCAGTTGTGACTGGTAACAGCAGGTCTGTCAAGCTTTGGATTTCACAACATGAAGAAAAAAGAGTTTTGGAAGGATGTGTCATTTTATCACCTTTCCTGGCTTAACTAGCTTAAAAAGGGTAGACAGATCCCCGTGTGCTTCAACACTGACCGTGTTTAAGAGTCCTCTCCTCCATGTTGGCCTTTTCTTCGTCTGAGAAACCTAGAAAGCTGAGGATGCAGTCCTGGAACGGAGGCACTTTGTACTCTGTTCGAAACTCCTCTTCTCCAGCGTGGAAGGACCTGAACACATGAAGAGAAACGTTTCAGAGAAACGAGGTTAGTATGAAACCACTCCATCATTTCAACAACTAGGTTTGTATTTAGGTACTTTAAACTTCATCACACAAAGAACAGTGAATGAGTTCAAGTACAGAGTTTCCCGAGTATATATTCTATGTAAAGGACTTTGCAGTACAGAAATGTCAAAGATACGTTAAAATGTCCTTCACAATACAAGCAGCATCTCAGTCAGAATTCTTGCACTTTTCCACTGGAGTAACTTCAGCCCCATAAACTGGGTTTCACATAACCTGAATAGTAAAAATCTTGTGAGTCTAAGATACTAAATTCTAAATTTGTTCACTAGGTATTTTTACAAAATGTTTTGGATGTACGTCGTTAAAAAAAGCAAAAGCAGAACCGAGTATGTCACTTTTTTCCTGACGTTTGCTCAGCAAGTGAGGTGAGTAGCTGTCAGACAGATAGAAATTTCTGAAGTGATGTAGAAAATGATTCTGTTTTGTTTTGCTGTTTTTGTGAATATGATATACACTTTTAAATGACAACAGAGAATCCAGGGCACTGCTGGGGCTGGCTCCAGTCGATTAGTGTCCAGCATGTCTGACTACTTCATAGCCTTAATTTTGTGTTGAACTGCTGACTTGAGCTCCCTCTGAATGGCTTCCTCCTCTTCCCAATACGGCCTTTGAATCTTAATCCGTCGATTAACTTTTCTCTATTGTCCTTTTTTCTTTGCATTGGTTGTCTCAGTCAGAACAAAGTTATTGTAAAGTGGCCGTGACTGTACCGTCTCATTTAGCACTGACGCTAACCTTGGAAAGAACCTGAAACATAAAGTGTTCCTTCCAACGGTGAGACCAAAAAACTTTTGACATTCAAAAACTCAATTTTTCACTTGTATATGCAGCGAAAAGCTCACACAGTAGACTGCAGCTGTGGTAAAGAAGCTGTAGCATGCTAGTAGCCTGAGGTGGACAAAACACAGAGTAGTTAAGAAAGGAAAGAAAGAAAGAGCCTTTTTAAACTTCATCACACAAAGAACAGTGAATAAGTTCAAGTAGAGTTTCCTGAAAGAAAAATAAATCTTTCTTTCTTTACACTCTATTGTAAAGAAAAGATCAGCTTTTGAAGTCTTAATTTTAGCTGATATTGATCCATTAAAATAAGCCTGGATCAGCCGAGACATCTTCAGTTACACGAGTCAGTGGTTACTTCAAGAACATGTTTAGTCTTTGCAACTGTAAAGGGCTAACAACACTTAATGCCAATGGTACAGAGGCTTTACTTCAAATTAATTTGAACTTACACGTCGTCTCTCCTCTCCCAGGATTTGTGAATCCACGCTGGAGTGAGGATGGGCGTCCCCATGCACACTGCCAGCTGAGAGGTGAGGGCACAAGACGACATGGTAAAGAGAGAAGAGGAAAACAAAACACAAATGAATAAATGTGCAACCAAGAGATGAGGCAGATACAATAACAGAAAGCAGGGCATGACATTTATATATGCATAATTTTATAACAATAAGACCTTCAAATAGTCCCACTGTCGATGCTCACAGTGCAACAATCTCTGTTTTCATTACTGCCGATCGCCCTGTCACTCACAACCACGATACAAACAGTTTCCACTTCAGGCGCAATACAAAAACAAGTATGAGAAGCTCTGTGGTTGAAACGCTTCCTCCCCCCACCCCCTTTTTTTTAGTTAGCATCAAACTTTCAAATGGAAAACAGTCGAGGCTGCCTGTCACGAAACCAACAACTTCCTTCTACATTTTATCTTGTGGAACAAAATACAGCCGCCACAAGACTTAGAGGAAGAAGAGGGGAGGTGGTGAGGTGAAGGTACTAACTAAGAGGAGGGAGAGAAAAAAGAAGATTAAATAGAAAATCATTGCTAGAGATGATTGAAAGACGTAAAGCATCAAGCATCTGTTAATCCATCCAGACAGAAGCCAAGAAAAGGGCGAGTGTCAATCTATTCATCCATCCATCTATATCTATGTATCCCCACGGAGGAGGCCGTGTACTGAACTCAGTTTAAAAAGGGAATCAAATGACCACTTTATGACCCAGACGATGGTATTCAAGCTCGGCTGAGAGGAACTTTCCATAATTTCCTGCTCATTCTTTTCATTCAACCATCAGAGGAGGATTAGTGTCACTGGGGTTTGTAGTTACAACTCTCCAAACATATAGTGCTGCTTTCCCATTGTTTTGGGTTTCATTTTCATTTTGGCTCCTTCATTTCAGTTTCACATTAATCTCTACTTTCAGTTCTGGTATGCATTTCTGTGCCAGCGCTATTCAGATACTGATGGATTGTTGAGATTTTAGGCAGCGCTGCTACAATTCTTCACACGCTGGCTTCACCACCGCTGAGTGAATGCATCTGAAATACTGCACAAGTTAAACAAACGTTTTTGGTGTTATTTTCTGTTTACTCTGTTGACATGGTTATATGTCAACAGAATTAGAGAAAAATGGCCTACACGACATCATAACACACACATTAAGATACTAACAAGACAGAAAGAGATTTATTTATTTCAGTGATTAAAATGTGAATATTTTAGTTTAGCACATTGGGACAAGAGAAATATTAATTATTAATCATTTCTTTTGATAGTTTTGTTTGCCATACAAAGTTGGAGAACAATATTCTGTCTGAACACGGAAATTTTAGCAATTCAAAAATACATCTGATTGTATGATTAAAACTGGGATGTGCATTGAATATTGCCATATGGTTTCATTAACATATTTTACCACTATAGTCCAGCCCGTCTGCAAAGTGCCATTAATATGAGACATCCACTGTATAAAAAGACTGCAACATCAGAGTTAACAAAATAAAAGTAAGAATATACAAACCCTGTATTTCTCTCCATGAGTTGAGTAGGCGATGAGATGCGTAACCTTGGTGCTGAAGTCTTTGCGGATGGTCCCACCCATGTGATGAACCAGATTCACCAGGTTTTTCTAAATGGAGGAAAAAAAAAAAAAAAAAACACAAAGAGGGAAACAGTGTAAATATCCAGGTGGAATAAACCAAACCGTGCTCACAGGACTGTATTTGTGCACAGACTCTACATCAAGCCTTAATGAATTATCACTTTAAACAGTAACACATTATAATGGTTACATTTGGTAATTAATCCACAGTAATCAACAAAAACTAATATTGGCCTCCATTTTCTTCCACCAGTAAACAAGCAGAAGGTTTTTATTGTGAACAAATTCCTATAGGTTTCCTACAATGATTTCAGTAGTTGCTCTTTTCTTCAATAGAAACAGATCAACCTGACAAGAGATGGACATATTCAACAACATTTGGTCAGCTGATCAGTTTTAACACTGCAAGGAGTATAAGCACAAGCCTTGCTTCGTAAACTCACCATTTCCTCTTTGTCTCTGAAGCCGGTGAAACACAGCGACAGGTTCATCATCGTGGTGCAGTAGAGAGGACGACATGAAAACTGTAGAGGCTGAGGGAAGGGAGAAAAGAAAAGAATGGGAAATGAAAACACTGAATTACGTTCAACATTACATTTGAGTACTTTTAATGTAATTCTGTCTTTATATGCATATATACACATAAATTACTTTAGTATGCCAAAAAAAGGCCTCATGTGGGTGAAAAACTGTTAAATGTCCTGACAACACGCTCCCTGTTATCAAGATACATCTTTATGATGCTCTGCAGTGCTGCAGTCTGAACCTGTGTGTATGTGTACGCTGTCTTCAGCTGACAAATGTTCTGAGCACTCTGTCTTGTTGATAGCAGCCTCAGTCAGGGCGTATTGTTCATGTTCAGCATTTGAATCCTATGTGAAATCTCTGTCAGACAGATAGCACAGCAGGTAGAGGCAGCTCCTCTTCATCATCCTGTTCAGAGCCATAATGTACTTTTTGCATCCTGCTTTCTGTAATCAAGGTTCATCTCAGCCTGTCTCTAGTGGGTCCTCCCCACATGACAAACAGACAACATATTTCCCCCAAGCTAGAATTTCACAGTGAAGCTGTAGATTTCTCATCTGAACTCCAGGTCGAGGTTTAAGAACCCGTACTTTACACCGAGATAGGGAAATGTATTTGAGATATTCTTTAATTACTTCTTGATTGCATCATTATGTCTATGTCTCACAATAAATGTTGCACACTAATGACTTACCTCCTCCTTCGCAGCACAGTGTAGCACAACAGGAGGTCCAATGATGCGGTTGTCCCGCTTGTAGAGGTAGCTGTAGTCCGGAGAATCAAAGTTTGTGAGGACGAACACCGTCTCAAACTCTGTGTTCTCTCCATCTCCAAACTCCTGGACGTTGTCTGTTATTATACACGGAGTGTTGATGTCCTGAATCGGAAGAATCACAACACGGAGTGAAGGGCTGGTAAAAACAAATGTAACATTCAGAAGCACACAATTAATCAGCACATTAACTGTGTGAATCAAAGGTTTGTTAGCCTTGTTAGTAAGGCTGTAGGACGTGTATTAGTTGATTTCATTATAAGCTCCATAATGAGCAAAAACAAGAAGAAAAAACTAATTATTTATGAATGTTAGTTCATTTCTCAATATTATCTAACTTTCATGTCTAAAATTAAAAATATGTAGTTTGATTTTTAAAGCTGCATTATGCAGCCATGTGGAGGCAAAACTTCACAGCAACATAAACATCCCATAATTTAGATAGATTATATCATTATTCAGGTATTATGCTGGCGAAAGTGAGTCCAATATTTATTCTTAATTTTCACAGATCGAGTGCTGCGAGACCAAATACTTGTTTCTTTAATTACAGACATAATTCCTCACTGACATGTGAGCCAGTAAGTACAAATAGTGACGGCTTCAAATGAGAACATTTGCTGCTAGTAAGCTGTTTTTAAATAATTTCAATGAAGATTAATATTCTTATTGTGTGAAATATATTCTTCAGGGCCAAGAGAGCTTTTACTACAACTACAGACATCTTCAATCCATCAAGAAAAACAGGTGTAAGAAGACTGCAGGACGCAATCATTCACTCTTACACGTACAGTGGACCCAATCATATTCTCTCTTTCTGTGCCATACAGCAAAAAAGTTCTCTGCTGCATAAGACCGATCAATCCTTCCCTCTCAGATGAGAGAATGCGTTACTCTAAATTAGAGGCGAGTTGTCTGAATCAATGGTTTCCATAACAAAAATTAAATCGGAGCAGTTGAGCTGTTCAGATGGGGTGAAATAACTTGTGCTACCTGTAAAGATTCCCATAAAACAAATAAACTCAGAAAAATATTATCCAGTAGATGACACAGGGCAAAGAAGAAGTGTAGAGTTATTGGCTGAGTGACACAAACACAGTTAGAGTTACATTTGGTACGACAGTTAGAATCCACACTGCTTTAGACAGACACCTGGCTGTGAAAGAAATAATTCAACATTTTGGGAAATACAATAATTTGCTTTCTTATTTATGGTGAGATGAGAAGATCAATACACATATTATACTCCAGCTTAGTGTAAGGACACGAAACATGGGGAAACAGCTCTGGCTCTGGTCAAGGTTTATCTCACTAGTGAAAACTTTAATCTTGTTTGTTTAATCTGTACATAAAAACAAATGTGATGAGCTCTATAAGGCTGAACTTAGGCACATTGCAATTTGAGCAAATGTTAGCACACCATAACACGTTGATGTTAAAGGTCCAGTGTGTAGGACTGAATGGTATCCAGCTGTGAGGTAGCGATTGAAACCAAAGCCCTCGTCTCACTCTCCCCTACAGTTGCTGATTAAAAAAATAAATAATTAAATAATAATAAAAATAAAAAATAAAAAATCGCAAAACCAGTGTTTGGTTTGTCCGTTTTGGGCTACTGTAGAAGCATGACGGTGCAACACGGTGCTCTCCGTCAAAGATAGCCCGCTCCTGAAGCTTAAAGGGCTCAGTCCGAGGTCATGAAAAGATAACGGTTCGTAAAGGTGATTATAAACTAATGAAAACATAATCAGAATAAAATACAAGCAAAACATTATAAAATGAGTAGCCAAATATACATGGACGGCCAATAACGTAACTGGGTGGCCGCCCAAGTAAAGTGGGAATCGCGGCTGATATTTGAGCCTGGAAAGTGGTTTACTGCCGACCAAATAACATTAAGGTTCGGGTTAGAGCCCATCCTTACAGCCTAGAATAGCAGAAAACAGCATGTTGTGGTCTTTGCCGGGTGTAACAAGTAGGAAACAAGAATGTGCAGCATCATGGGTGCCTTTTTGTTTGCCTACTTTCACTGTACTATCATACCAAACCTCACCAACTATATCTGGCAACTCACACTTCAGAAGCTGCATTAAACTTTTCACCAGAGGGAGTTGAGAAGTTGTTGCTTGTCAAGAGATTTCAAAACGCAACTTCTGCTAAAACTGCAAACAATTTTTAAAAACTAATAGAGCGAGACATGTTATGTAAATGTGTGTGCTTTAGAGTTAGTGGTGCTGTAGTGTATGTTCTGAACTTGAGACAAAGCCAAGGTGTCTGTTTCCCCCTGGCTCCACTGTTGCTAAATTAAGCTAGCACATCCCGACTCCAGCTCTGTGCAGGTTGTTATCGCAGCTTCTCTTCTCATTCACCAAAAGCAAATTAATGTATTTTCTCAAAATGATAAACCATTTCTTTAACAGGAGATAGCACTCAAAAATCAAACCTTCTTAGGTGCATTGCTATGATCACATTTCAATTAGATTTCTTTATGTGCAAACCAATTATCACAGGACCGTTTGCAACTGTAACCTCTGTGTTAACATCTGGAAATTGGCCACTTTCAAATGCCATGGAGGGAAAAAGAAAACCATAAATATGACTTGAATTTCACTCCTCAGCCGAGGAACGTGCGTTGACATTTGAGTGCAAATCTCTGTTAGAGAGCAATCCAGATAAGTATTAAATCACTTCTATTTAAATGTTCACCCACAAATCATATTCACCATCAGTGATTTGGCCATGCACAATGAGTGAGTGAATTAAAACTCATGCAGCACTTCCCCAAGTTCCCATCAAAGTGTCAGACAGTCACACAGAGAGGCAGACACTGTACTGTACCATATTGACTATAGATTTTATCATCATTTTCTCCTCGGCACCCGCCTCGCCTTCTCTTATCTTTACCACCGGTACCTCCATTACTCTGATGGCCTGTAAAAACCAACCAGCAGGAAGTGGATGTCAAACACTGGCATTTGAGAGGAGGGCAAAAGAAAAAGTAGGGGAAGGACAGAGGGTCTAGAGAGAATGAGGAATACAAGAATAAGAGAGAAAGATAGAGACAAATTCATACAAATTAACCCAACATGAAGGAAAAAGAGGATAGTTGAGTTTAGGGATGCAGAAAGGAGGAGGCGAGGAAGACGACGGGGCGGGGTCCATGTCCTTGCAAAGTGTAAAGACAGTGACTTCAAACAAATGTGAAGCTTCAGAGGGGGTAGTCTGGGGAGGAGAAGAAATTTCTGTTAAAAATTAATATAAAAGTTCAAAGCCCTTGGGAGGGCAGAGGAGAGGAGGAAAGAAGAGGACAGAAAAGGAAGAGGACGGGAAGAAATGATGGAGGGGGGACTCTTTCTGTGGGTTGCATGAGCAGTGGCGGCGGGCGGTCAGGCAGGCAATCGGGAGTGTTCTGATGGAGCTGTCGGCAGATGTCTTTGGATGTGGCTGCGCTGCAGATTGGCAGGGAGAAATAGATGATTTAAGCAGGAAGCCTTCAGAAGTGACAGGGCTCAGGAGACCTGCGAAGGAAGTCATTCTAGCAGCACTTAGTCTGCCGCCACGCCTCCAAATCACCTTCACACGGTGCTACTCAAAGACATGAAGCTATGCTGCTCGCTGGAGCGGACACAAATACGCACTGATAGACACATAAATATCCCCATGGAAAAGTCTACATGTTTTGACAAGATGTTATACTGTATGTTTCAACAGCCTGATCAGTTAAATTTCTGTTTTGTTAAAAGGGCTTCTCTTGGTTCTGTAGTGAGCTCTGAGCCGAATGTGTAATATCTCTGTTCGCTAACATCAAACAAAAAGCTGGAAAAACCCGACAAAGTCCTCCCCACAAAGAATCTGAATCGTCTCAAACTACAATGTTACTTTTATAGTCATGCTACAGTTTTGTGGCCTGTGCTGCAAAACGTTCAGCCTCTGTAGCCCCAGTGCTATTGTACTGTATGTATTGCCATTCAGCCTGAAAATACAGAGATTAGATTTTTTTTGTCCATATCGCCCTAAAACATGTGAATGACACTCAACAGCAACACCCAGACGAAAACAAATGCATCCTCAATTATTTTGAGGTTTTCCCAAAATCAAACCATGACTCATAAACCAGGGTATGAACCGAGCTGTGACTTCTGTGTACAGAGCTGCCTCGGAAAAAGAAAGCAGTCATGTAGGTGTGGTGACACAGAGAGGAGGCAGCGGGCTGCTAACAGCAAAATGGACAGGTAGTTAGCTAAACTGACTACAACGCTTACAGCAGCTTTAAATCAAGAGACACTATTGTTTCAAGGCCAAGTGAGACAAAAGGTACAACTTTGTTAAATTCACTTTCAGGGCAGCAACAGCTTCAAAATCAAGGCCAGCGTTGGGACAGATGCAGAACGACTCAAAAGCAAAACAGACCGTTTGACCAAAGCTGTAAATGAATCACAGCCACAATGAATTATAGACAGCGGGATTCAGAAAATTAACATCTTATTGCTACAGAAGCAAAGAATAGATAATGGTTTTATAAACAGCACACCAGCCTGGAAGCTGCCATTTTTCATTAAAAAAGCCAAAATAGTTGAATAAATAATGACCATAAGCTGAATCTATGAATTTCACTGACAATGTTGATTAGTAGTGGATTCTATGATGAGTGGGAAAGACCTTTGTATGTGATGATATAGTTCACATAATTCACACAATTCACACTTGCACAAGCTTGATAAGTAGAATAATGCGAAACCATTGGCAACAATGAGTAACTATTTCTATAAGGAACATGAAAATACGACACGTCAATGCCCAGCTGTCATAACACATACACGTTATACAACTGGGTGGTAGGATTGTGAGAGCTGACCAATCAGAGCAGATGAGGCTTTTTCTTTTTTAAATTAAGAGAAAGGAGCTAAAGACAGTGTTTAAGACCAAAGGCCAGTGTAAGAGAAATAATGTGTTTCTTAAACATTAAAGCATGTAAACATTTCCTAATAGACCCTAAAAATATGAAAGATTAACTAAGAAATGTGTAAATAATGTCCCCTCTTGCAGACAGCATGGGTGAGAAGTGCTTGAAGTCCTAAATTTTAACATCTATAATTTCATGACGACTGGGTGACTCCATCTACTGAGGCTGATTCAACTGGAAGCTGCAGCACAGCTTCTAGTGGGCCCTGTCTTAGATTGTTGTGTCAAATGCCAGATTATGTTTCTTCTTGAGCATAGAAATGAAATGAAATCCCTCCCATGACCAGATAATAGAAGCCGACCCAGATGAGATTTCCATTTTTTATCGTACTGTGTTGGTGTCCTCCCTTTAATTAGATCAATTAATCTCCTCATTCATCTGATTTCCTCCATGTCAGAGATTATAAGAAAACTGAATGAGATCATTTTCTTTTGCCTCTCACTTGTTAAGCACATACAAACACTTCATGAAAATCCCCCCTGAGCTCAGTGGAGTCCTGTAAGATCTGACGGTCTCTGTTGGGCTGATCTAGCAGTCAGGGGAGTATGGCTGGGATGTAAACACACCAACCGCAGCCAGCAGCTGTTCACAAAATTCACAAGTCACTCATTTCTATGCAGAAGCTACACTTTACTAATAATACTGTAGGCTGTGAAGGCTCTGCAGACTGCCAAATATTACACCCAGACCTCTGTATTAGCATGCCTTATCTCCACAAACAGGCAGGTGTGTGTGTGTGTGTGTGTGTGTGTGTGTGTGTGTGTGTGTGTGTGTGTGTGTGTGTGTGTGTGTGTGTGTGTGTGTGAGAGAGAGATTGGAGGAAAGTGTGTGTACTTCTGCCTTAAATGAACTCACTCGATGTATCTTGACTGTGTTACTAAATGAGGGAATAAACAAGTGTAAAAATAAATAAGTCTTCAAGTGCAGGAATGTAAATTCAGAGGCTGTTAGTGCCGAGGTTAAATATGAGCATTTGACCATTAATATATCAGCAAACAACTATTTGATTTGTAAACATAATGTGATGTATGTCAGTTAACTGGATTGAGTCAGACACTTGAAAAACTTCCCCTAAAAACACCCCAATCACAAAGAATCTAATAATGATTTGATGCTACCACGACAGAAGAACCGCAGCTTATTACAAAAAATGCTGACTTGAGATATGTTACTATTAAGCATTGTGGAAGATGGCCTCAACAAGCTGATGCCATCTGTGGAGCCAGATTACAAGCTACCAACGCGGTAGGGGTGTAAATCGCAAGTTTCATCACGATAGAATATTATATAGATTCTTTGGACAACAATACGATATTTACTGATATCACGAAGGCCAAGATACGATTTCGATTCGATTCGATACAGGGGCCTGCGATCTAGATGAGATGATATCATGTGCCCCTATCTATTCTTAATGAAAAGAAAGCACTGTTTAGAAAAAGGAGTTCTGCATGGACAGAAACCGTGACACAGACAGGGATTTCAAAATAAATAAATCAACAATGGCGGCGATATGAATCAATGTTTTCACTTTGCAGCGATGCTATTGGATCGTTGATCATTGAACCGATATATCGATCTGGATCGATGTATCATTACACCCCTACAATGCGGCAAACAAAAACTACTACAGTGGAGAAGATGTGTGATGAAAGCACACTGAAACTGAGGGCTGATCTGCAAAGTGCCAACAAGGTAGCTATTACTACTGACAGTGGTATTTAAGGTGTGTCGCTAATCCTAACACCCACCCAAATTCTTGCTTGGTTATTCATTTCAGACCCGTATTCTTACATTTCTTTTGCAAGTATGTTAGAAATTTAAGATGAGTACGACTCAAATCACAGTAACTGAGTGTCTGTGATTCTGTGTATCACAAACTGCGGTCAAACCCCCAATTCAGAAACATATTCCGAATGTACAAAGAGTGCTCCTGAAACACAAATATTAACGGCATATCTCACGATGTTCAGCATTTCCCACTGGGGGAAAACCTTCAACACACAAATAATGGGGAAATTCTGGTGGAAGATTTTACCAACATCGAAGTCATCTCATCTGTTGACAGTTTAAACCCAGAAGCATCAGTATCATCCTTCAAAACTTTTTCCCGGTGTCCTACTTATAAAAGTAAGGACAGCAGTGATGTTGACCAGCTCAGATCAGTGGACCACAGTGGACCTTCAGCATTAATAGAGGAATGATGTACCTGCAGTGCTTTCACCAGCGCTCCATTTCTTCCCGCGTCTCCCACCAGAACAACTCTTGTCTCAACTTTTGGCAGCATATCTGAGAGAGACGAAGAACAACAGAGAGACGGAGTGAACAAGGGGAAATCACACACACACACACACACACACACACACACACACACACACACACACACACACACACACACACACACACACACACACACACACACACACACACACACACACACACACACACACACACACACAGGAAAAGAGAGATCAAGGAGAAGGTCGTCTCTCGGAGGTGATGCAAGTTTTTCCTCATTTTGACTGACAGCCTGGGGTTACAGCCAGACAATGCACCTACATCACTGATTAAGACTGAAGAGAAAAAGGTTGCATAGACATTGGGTCGGAGGATTGATACACAAGTAGTGTATGAAACCATCATGTGTTCTCTTCAAAAGGATAATAAGAGCTCATTACAGTTCCAACATAAAAAAGGAAGATATGGGACATCATTGTCTTTGGAAACAGCATATTGCTTCCAACCTATTAAAACGGCATTAAGCTTTACAAATAAATCCTCGTTATTTCATACAACACAGAAAACCATTTGGTTAGCGTTGTGAGGAGGAAAGTAAAAATATAAAATACCCCTAAAATTAACTCTATGTCCAGCAGCAGGCCACTCTGCACACGTCTCTACCTTCAAGTGAAACATCAGTTATGTTTGTAGCTTTTCATCATTTCAGCTGTACTCAACTGATGTTGTGGTCAAACCAGCGTCTAATAAAGTGAAATCTCTCAGCAAAAATCTTTTCATTGCGATGGAGGCATAGCAGTTAGTGGACTCACATGCAAGGCTGAGTCAATCCATGAGAGCTTTGTTCCACAAGTTTAACCTTAGTGAGCAATGACCCGCACATTTTACAGACAGTAGCCTTTAACTGCTAAGTGTGTTGTAGTTAACTTTCCAGCAAAACTTGCAGCAGTTCATCAACTAATTCTGCGAGTACTCACTGTGTCGCCATCTTCTAGAATCAGATACTTGTGAGGACACAGATTAACTTCACTGTGCACTTTTTTTGTGTGACCTTAAAAGCTGTCAGTAAAGTAATTTACTAAATGAAACAGTTAACTGTTATGTGATAAATGTGCGTCACAAGTGTTTTGTACCAAGATTGCAAGTAGATTTCAAAAAGTTTTTCAGTGCTAAACAATCTAGCGTTGGTATCGGGATGGACATTTTAAGCAATTTCTTTGACTTTTCGAGGAGAGATAATTTCAGAAAGCAGATATTCACCATGGTGAAGTTAGTTTTAAGTTGGATATTTGACAGACATTCACTCCGGCTCCAGCATCATCTTCTCACTCAGTTTCACCCAGTGTTGGCAGTAAGAGGCTGGTTAGCCCATCTCTGAGCCCTCACTCTTAAACACTGGGGTTTCACTTAGGGATCTTCAATTTGTGTTCGAAGGACACAAACAATGTTGTTTTCGGTGCCTTGGCGTGCTCATCTTAGTGAAAATTATGACTGCACAATGTGAAACTAATTTATTCATTTCTGTTATGATGATTACTGTGCAAAAATAAACTCTGTCAATTCTCACAATCTTTGTTTTCGATCTTTTTGTTCCATCTTGGTATAAACTTCAAACCCAAATGGACACTTCCATCTGTCAAATCATGAATCAAAAGTAAATTCTAAAAGAAAGATAGTTGTTTGCAGAGTCTCATTCCCAGATCATCAAATACTGATGCTGAGGGTGAAGCTCAAGCGCCAGTATTTCAAGGCCTGGGAAAAAAAACTCCTGTAAGCTGATATTCTGTGGAACAGGGCTAAATTATCTAAAAAGGTTAGCTGGATGTAACTCCTGATATATCAGTTCATGGCCAGCCCACTGCCTCTGTGTATTACCAAGTGAATGAAAGAATGTAAACACAGTCCTGGTGAGGGATGTCATTTAAGGCCGCTTGCAAAAGATACTTTTAGTGTTGCGGTGGTGAAATAAATGCGTGACATGCAACGCTCGACTAGAAATCAAACGTGCTGTGAACTATTGCTATCACAACATAATCAGAAAAATTAATTATCACCCAACTTTTTAATGTAAGCATATTAATTCTAATTATCCCAACAACGCAACTCTTATCACTAAATGTGAGCTAATTGGTTTGACTTTGTAGATAAACAGCTGTTTGAAATTAATTTTCAAGTAAAATACTACGACAAAAATGATTCAATATTTTCCAGGCACAGCTGAGAACTGGTGAATCAAAGGAGCGTCCTGATATTTTTTTCATATATATAATTTTGTAACTTCTCAAAAAATTCTAATTCCTTTATTATAATTACTAAACTTGTTAACACACACCAGGTGTACAGTTTTCACAGTGTTTATTGTCCCTCTTGGATGGAGCAGTGAACTCCAGGATAATTACTTATAGTTCCATTTGGCACCTCTTTCAGACAATCTCGGATCAAAGACTGTATCAGGGTCCATCTAGATAAAACAAACTTAGCTGGCCTCCAGACCCATGACATGCCTCTCAAATGTGTTGCCACAGCCTTGTGCTGTACAATGGCAACATACAGCCAAAGTTTTAGTTTTGACTTGGAGCCTGTTCAGCTCTTCCCGATTTCTTCCTCCACAGTGGCTTTTTGTGAATCGTTGTTGATAAGTCGAGAGCGCCCACTACTACGTATTAAATATTGCTGGCACGCACATCCAGAAAGGAGATTAGGCACAGGTTGCCACACAGACCATGCAGGAGCAATAATATAACAGCCCTGCAATAAATCCTACCTACCCACCTGTATTTAGGTTAGAATTTTCAGTTTTAGTTTGAGCTGTTCTGGAGAGGTGTTGATTCAACTATACAGTCGTTTTGGACGCTGTGGTTTAGGTTTAATTGCGTTGTGTGAGAGGAGTTTCTGATATTTTGTCCTAATAAGTCTATCCACGCTGAAATAGGACATTACACAAGGTGTACCTGCAGCTTTTCTTTTTAAACACCAGCCGTGGTTTGTTTTGGATATTCAGAAATACTTAAAGAAAAGAGGGTTGACCCCTTACAGACTGACCTTCATCGTCTTCACATCCCATGCCCAGAAATACATGGTCCTTGGTGGTTTCGGCGATCCTCGAATCACAGACCGAAGAATCTACCAACAGACTCCGAGCCGTCCCTAAAGTCAGTATGCTGCTGTCAGCCATGGCTGGAACTTAGTTTGGACAGTTTGGTGCCTCCCTATCAAAAGTTGAACACAGAGAGACACAGAGGGAGAACACAATGGGGCAGAAAGGAGAGAAAAAAGGAGAAGGGTGACAACTGTCAAACTTAAGGCGAGAGACACAACTTGGCATAACTTCAAACACTGCCCAAGTCTGACAACTCAACTGGAGAGAAAGCAACATATTTGTGAGCTGCGATAAGTTTGGTTCAACTAAACATGGTGCATACAAAGTTTATGCTTAAACTTTTGGATTTGTTTGGTTGTTTACATCAGCAGCCACTTGTCCATGCAGATAAAGAAGGTAAGTGTAAGTACGGTAAATCTCAATGGTGACAAAAAACTAAAAAAGTAGTAAAAAAGTAACATTGAAGGCTAAACCAGCTCCTCTGTTTTAGCCTTCAATGTTGTTATTAGCCACTTTTTTAGCCACAAGTATCGTGATAGACTTTTTCCCATACACAACACACTGATTAGGTTAGATGGTTTATGAACATTAACACTTTTTCCTCTCTATTTTATATCATAAAGGGTAAAGCACTTTAACGCATGAGGCCACCAGGAGACTTAACGTGAAGAATACATCCAACTGACGTTTACAGTTAACGTTAACGTAAGCCGCTTTAGCTCGGCACCAGAGGTTCGCTAACATTAAGTGCTCGGTTGCTGTGGTGCTTCACTCAAAGTAAAACAAACTTACCGACTCCTTCGGTGACCGCTACCTTACACTGAAGAATATACGAGAAAGTGGATCCAGAGCTAAACTGGCTGCGGAACCAGTTAAATTGAATACGCTCTCTCTAGCTAACTTAGCTAGCTACCGAGCTAGTAAGTTAACAATACAATGTCGGTCGTCGGTCCAAAACACTCTTCAAAAAATATGTAACATCTCTCAAGTTTTTTGTCTGGTATCAATGCATATTCGCCTTTAAAGCGTGAAAATAGTCCAAATTGTCGAAACGTGGCTACTTTGGTTTGTTGACAGCTAACCACTTCATAGTAATCCCAGAGAAGGTGTCAGCCTACTGTTA
Source organism: Pagrus major (assembly GCF_040436345.1). Lineage (NCBI taxonomy): Eukaryota > Metazoa > Chordata > Actinopteri > Spariformes > Sparidae > Pagrus > Pagrus major. The sequence continues at coordinate 2,955,036 of NC_133225.1, read as the reverse complement.
AGCTCAATTCAAAAAGCAAGGCAAACAACGGAGCCGCGCGCTGATTGGGCGAGAGCGACGGAAAGCCAGCGGCTTCCGTCCGTCGAGGACGCTGATTGGTCCGTTCATTCAAATCACGATGCGCACTGCGATTGCTTCCCAGACCTGCAACATTCAGGTGCCGTCGGAAACATTTCATCACTCTCCGAGACGGAACAATTACAACGTGGATTATTAGTATTGAAGCTTTATTTTACATCAATAAAGTAAAACATAAAATAATTTAAAAAAAAAGCAACATTTTACGACAGCAGCTGTGTTTTCGGGTCTATTTTTGTGGCATTTGGAAATACTGAAGTTAGATTTAATAGTTTACGAGGAGTACCTGAAGGCAACAAAGATAAAGCCTGGGATAAGGCCACTTATACATTTACAGACTGAGTGTTACATCATACTGTAGGTGGGTCAACTACAGAAAAAATAATTGAAACCTATTGTTATTGTTTATCAAAGGGCAGATTTCTGTATATCCATATTAAGTAATAGATGAAGCCAAATTAAATCAATTTTATTTATATAGCCCAAAATCACATCACATTGCCTCAGTGGGCTTTACGACATCCTCTGTCCTTAGACCGTCGATTCAAGTGAGGAAAAACTCACTTGAATGTGTGATATTGCTAACCCTGAAAAATCAATAAAAATCTTTTAATATATTCCAGTAATAATGTATTCCTAGGCTACTGTACTGTATGGTTGCTTTAATGTTGATTTTATATTTACATGTGGTGCTGCTGTCTGTTTCCATAATATTCCCACGAGGAGTTGTGGTGTCTCAAGTGACATTATAATGCCCGTGGGTGTGCCAATCTTTTATGTTATTCCCAAAATAACAGTACACATACTCATTTTCATGATTGATTATTGAAATACGTGCGTCATAATTTGTTACAGAATCTTTATCTAATACTTTACCTACAAACATCACTTTTCCTGAAGCAAATCCAAAAAATCAAGTATTGGTCAGACCCTATAAAAAAAAATGCCCATTCCTAGAATTAGGATTTTTGATACATTATACCAATCTAATACTAGTCGTCTCTTTACCCCAAATTTAAAATCTGTATACTTGCAGACAGTTCACTACGATAATGTTAGATGTTTTCTCACATGTAAGTGAGACATGAGGTAGTTGGGTTTGTTTAGCAATGACAATGATGTGTTGTGCTCACAATACCTACTGAGCCTGCTCTTCAGCAGCTTGCTAACTCAGGAGCACTAAGCACACAGCTCCTGACCAAAAGAACGAGTGAGCAGCAGCAGGTCTGACAGACTGTTGTTCAAGTGATAACCGAGTAGGCTACCACAAAGCACACAGGCCCCGAGCCCAGGAAATGCGCCGCTGCTAACGTTAGTATAAAGCACACACACAGAGTAACTGTTGCACTGCATAGCCTGTTTGGATTGAGGTATGTTTGTGATGTTGTTTTTTTGCTTGTGTTTACATGATTGTGGCATTTCAGCATTTAACAGAGCTGTTTGTTTATGTATTAATTAGTCTAAAAAGAGAGCATGTTGAATGTAGCGAACTAGCCGCTAATTCATCGCCCAGCTGGCCAGCAAGAGCTCGAGGGCAGTCACAGGCAGAGAGTGTTCATGTGTTTTGGAGGAGAGGCTCTGAAGAGAGGAGGTGGGATGTTTTCAGTTAAATACTTTAAAAATGTTGCTTGCTTTTGCTGGTTTCTACAGTTTTACCAACCCCAGCTTTAACATCCAGCAATCAATAAATCAAATGCTCTGACAAAACAAAGAAAAAAATCCTTGGAGGATTGGCTTTGGAGGGAGGCCTGTAGGGAGGGGAGGGGATACTTTCAACATTTAGCTTACTCTTTCTGGTTTCTCCAACCTCAGCTTAATGTAGATAGCAGGGTTACGAAAAGTAGCTTACAGCTTGTTTTTGTGTGCTACATGTCCCCCAAGCATGTCATACATAGCTTCCTTTAAGTGAAGACATAATGTATTTGTTACGCCAGCATCACATACCTTATTTACATAATGAGATCTGATCACATTGCGAGCATAAATGAGATAACAAGACCGCTGTAATGAGGTCTTATTTCCAAAGCACCAACATTATACCCAGCAAACTTTTTGTGATAACGTGGCTCAGTCTGCTTTAACCTGATCCAGCCATAGATCTGTTTCATTAAGACAGCATGAGAATGCTTTATCCACATGACTCTTAATTCAAGCCAAACCCTATCCTGATGTAGCTGCATGGTGATGCAACAACTTGCCGGTGTGACCTGAGTTTAGAGACATGCAGCTCATCTTGCTGTCCTTGTGAAGGCATCGGCTTCAACAATAGAAATACATCAATCTCTTACATGATACGCTCAAACACTCAACAAAAGCACGTACAGACGATGATGCAATCAGAGCGACAGTAGTTTAAAAGTGAAAAAGACAAACAGACACACACACAGTGGCCCGAGGGCAGCAGCATGTGGTCTGGAGGACAGTGAAGACACTCACTTCCAGCAATGCCTTTGTTTTTCTTCTTCTACTTTGACTTTTGAGAAGTCCTTAGTATGCTTGTCGCATTCCTGGGGCTGTCGGACCGCTCCTCCAGTCATCTTACTGACATACGCACACACAATCTCTGTCTGTCTCTCTGTATTCAGCCCTCAGGAGGTTCACTGTGCGGAACAAAGCTTTGTCAAGACCTTATCTTCGTTCTACCCAGCTTTGTCCTCTCCACACTTCCTCAAACCTTTATATTTCCAGCTCAGTCCTCTGCTCTTTGACGCTCAGTCAGCAAACACACAAATATAAATACACACAATGGTAGAGGGAGGATACCCGAACAGATATGAAACCGGTAGTATCAGATGAAAACCAGCCGAACCATCTAACTGTTGCACTCCCATCAGATCTGTTCGGGTTATTGTGTACCTGTAAAGTGCAAATGTAACTTTCATGACAAAAAAGATGAGTCCACCCTTAGTCATAGGGTTTATTACAAGTTTATTTTAGTAGCTCCAGCCATCTCGTGTCATACTTGCATGCATCGTTACCGCGTGTATCCTGTGTTCCTTCAGGTTGCTGATTGCTACAGATCCAATTTGGCACATGAAGAGTAGTGGCAGGAAGCGAGGTACAGTAAGTAACACACTCTCAACAAATGACACAGCGATGGCAGAGTGATCTGAAGAGAAACTAGCAGTGCTTGTCATCATTGCTGCTTCTGATGTCTGCTGTGATCTTCACATTAATAATAGAAAACATCATCAAGTGCCAGTTAGTTACGTTTACATTTACAAAATTTGTAATTCTAGGAATGACAGTGTTGGCCAGCAATGACTTTTCTCAATTTATGCCAATAACTTGAAACTGAATGATATTGCAAATGACTGCTCTTCAATGCTGAATATGTATTTGGAGTGAAAATTTGGGTCTACAGTATGTGTGCATCTTTATATTCAGCATCAGTCTGCAGATGAGGCAGCATAGGCTGCAGTATTTTGATCTAAATCAGTCCATGGTGATGGAAGCAGCCATGATCTGCATAACAAGAGAAGGCGATTGATCCAGACTCAAGCTGAAGTCCACATGTCTTCACTGACCAAGCTACCACTAGTCCTCATAAATGGTACTAAAAGAGTATACTTTTAAACTCTATGCTAGCGATCTTGCTAACTGCCGGTTAGGGTGATTAGCTTGGTCAGTTAATTTACAGAAATTTACACTCTCATAACTGTAAAAATCATGCCTCTTTGATCAAGCAGTTTATACCAGTTAAATACATGTGGATTAGCTAATAAGCTATGATAGCTTCCTTCATTTTGAAAGATTAAAGACGGCCCCTCACTGTGCTGGGCCTTGAGGCAAATTTGAGGGTAAATGGATGCATTTATATGGCGCATTTCTGGTCTGTGCAAAATCAGTGACGGATTTATTTGGGACATCAAGTCTTTGAGAACCTCAGCATAATTCCTCCCACTCAATTTAGCAAGCCCTTTAAGTCCAGCAAGATACAACCTAGTTGAGGTATTTCCCATTGTCTGTGTGTAAACACTAGCAAAAGACTGTACATGGTAGGTAATCCCACAATAATCAGCTACATGAATGAACGGTAGTAGTGGTTCTAATGTTTCCACTGCAGTTCTTGTGTTGAACTCTATGATTAAGTTTTGAAAAAACTCTGAAGAACGATCATCTACAGGTAAAACGTCTTCAAGAAACTGAAACACATCCATGATTCTGTTAATGGAACCATATTGTTTTAGGAAATCTCTTCATCTTTTTCATCTCCAGCTATTCCACTGACTGGGACAGTGTTTTGAATTTTGATGCTGTGTTTCTGGACTATATCCATTTTCTTTTGTGGTCACAATGGTCATATTGCAAATCAGTCATCCATCTCCTGGCTAGCTCGCCAAATTTACTGTAGCACATGGCTCCACAGGTAGTGGAGTTAATATAGTTAGTTAGTTCATAACTAAAGATTTCAATTAGCCTGGACTAGAATCAGAAGTTACCTAACTCGAACAGCAGGTAGAAAAGGCACACAAGACAAAGAGCTATGCAAAGGTACCATGTATTTTTAGGAAACAAAAAATAAACAAACTAAACAATACAAAATAGAAAGATAACAATGGGTTCAGTATACAGATCAGTTCCACAAACATGCCTCTGTTTCAATTCAGTAACCAATTATTTCACTCTCTTTGGGCTTCAATAACTGAGTTTCTTTTTATCTACTTCTGTATGACTGGGTGCACCCTATTAAAAATAATTCAAAACTTTGATTCAAAAGTTTGATCCAATGTTAGATGGATACTAATATTAAAGCAACACCTGGTTCAATATTATTACTTTTCAACTTGCATCAACCTTATGGTCTATATAAACTACTTCTACAAACTATATATCAGCAATAAAAACATCACCATAACCCAAGTACAATTATTCATCATATCAATAATATTAATACTCAGTACATTCACCTAATCAGTGAGGTCAACAACTCAGCCCTTCTGCTGGCACAGGAAATGTGTCTGAAGAAGAAGGGAAGTATGTCTATTCCAAATCAAGTCAAAAATGGTAAAGGATTGGATTTGGATTAGGGTTGTGCAAGTGGTGCTGGAAACCAAGTGTAAGAGTGGTGCCGGCCTTGTGCAGTTATGATGTTTATCCTACCGCTACGGCAGGACAAGGGGTAAGGTTGACAGTTCTTAGCTCTGGGCTCCTCGATTCAGGGATCTTCAATCCAGGGATCTACAGGTCTCATCTGGTTTAGCTCGCCATCAATCTTCAACACACATTGTAAAACCTGGCCAATTTGGGAGTTCTGCTGTGTCGCCTGGCAGGTTTCAGTGAGCCGGGCCTCTCACACACCACATCTACAAGATCCTCTCTCTACAGTGTCACCCCAGCATCTGACCACCGTACGCTGTCTAGGTTGCCTACGGTGCTGACCTGCAGACCTTACCATCTCAAGCTAGCATGGCTAAAAACCTTAAACATGCTTTGATTATCGGGAGCTGATATTCTACTTTGCAAATGTATTCATTGCTTTTGTGTCGGCAGTTTGCAGATTTCAATTGCTTGTTAATATAAAAAAGTAATATGGGTGGTATTAAATTTCTTACAACTGTTTCATACTTTGATCAGAGTATATATTGAGCTGTATACAGTAGTTGTATATTAACATATTTTTCAGACAGTGTGAAAAGTGAGCAAGTTATAAGCATCCTGATACAAATGGCAGCCTTTACTCATCTCCATGTCATTGTCTGAGGCCAGACAGACAATCTGAAGCATTTAAGACTTTATAACACACGTCTCCTCTCTTCAAATTACGGTTTCATCTGGGGGCAGTGGATAGCAGATAAAAGAGTGCGCACCAGTCACAGACAGAGAGAATACATTATGCTTTAAGTCTAACATTAATAGCTTGCTCTCTTCCCCCTGATGGGGAGCGGAGACCGACTGGAATGGTAATGATGCAGAGGCAACACTCCACCATACCTGAGGAACCATTGATCACTGACAAAAGAACAGAAATACACCAGGGCTTTTCATGATGCCTGTATTTCATCACATATTTTAACCTACAGAAAAGCCATTTACACTTATCACCTTGATAGCATCCGCAGCAAAAACAGAGTAAAGATAGTCTGTTCTTTTCCTTTCACTGCTAAACTTAGAATAATTACATTTCATTTTTAATACAGTCTTATATCATAATAAAACAAGTTGCGACAACACGCAGAGAGGATCCTTCCCAGACAGCACAGACTCTAATAACATCTCGTTTTAACACCAATCTTTTCTTGACACAGATCTGGACTGGGAGATAGAGACACAGTGAGGTGTTGCAAAAAGATCACATCTTGTCCAAACTCACTGTGCTTTTCTCTCTCAGAGTACAATAGCCTGTGTGGTTCAATCTTCTCTGTAGAAGAAAGCAAAGACACAATGTTTTCACACCACATCACTGTTAAAAGTGACACACTTGTGTTGTCTTCTTGTTCGTGGGTCTACAGTGACGACAGCTGCAGAGACAGTCGAGGAAGATGTAAAAAAAATTGTATGGTTGCAGCCTTGATGACTTAAAAAGATTTCCACTTGAACCTCAATAACTATTTCAAACTGATATTTGTTATAACACTGTACTCATCAAAGTAATGAAAATCTAGGAGATGAAGAGGAGAGACCACATTGCAGCGCTCAATGTTAACAATAATCCCTAAATGCACAAGAAATGTTTGAGTGTGTTCAGCTACAGCAAACTGGTCAAAGCTGAAGCAGGAGGTCATCTGAGGTGGATGTCTACAATCGAGAATTCAGGTAATTATTTATACCGTTTACTGTTTTGTCTTACCTGGAAATGTTTTTACAACATGTCTGATCGTCGGACTGCACGTTTCTTTCCCACTTGGACGTCATTGGAGCGACGCTGTTATGTTTCCTGATCTCAGCAATCACTTTTCTGATTAAAATGTTATCACGACCAAAAGAAATGAGTCAGACCCATGAAAACTAAATCCAATTTGTATGAAACACTAGTTTTTCTTTAATATTGTTTGCTTATCGCTTTCATTCCATTTGCCCATTACCCCTCAACACTCTTTACACAGTTGCTACATTACTGCAGCACTTCTCTATGGATCTAATCTAACCTGACTGAACCCCATGGGTTTAAATTTTTGACTCAGATGGATATACTTTGTGTTTTGCCATCTCTAAAATCCCTTGTATATATTTGTAGAAGTGTTTTTTGTTATATTTGTAGAAAATCTCTTAACATTCAGACAGCAATCAATAAATCAAATGCTCATCTGATACTCTCATTTGGCCCGTTAAAAAAAGACTGAACAGGCCACCTGTCTAACTACGTAACTGCCTGCCTCCATACACTCTGAAAGCACTCATTGCATCTGACTGGAGTCTTCCACAAGGCTCAGTGGGTATATTGACAAAGCTATTAGCGAACTAGTCACACAAGAACAGAAGAGAAAGTGCAGCCAAGTACTAAGATACCAGGTTGACAGCAGTTAGTATTAACAACAGCCATATAATGTTAGGTGTTTCCTCACATTAGTGAAACATGAGGTTTATTATATTTACATACTTGTGCCGTTGAACACAGTTGTTTATTTATGTGTTTATTAAAATTAAAAAGTGAAGAGAGATTGTGGAATGTAGTACACTTATGCGTTATATTGTGTATTCATGTATTTTGGAGGAGTGGCTCTGGAGGGAGGCCTGAAGGGAGGAGGTGGAATTACTTTGATTGGATACTTTCAATGCTTGCTTGTCCTTGCTCGTTTCTACAATTTTACCAACCCAAAGTTTAATTGGATGACAGAATATTCTTTGTTCTTGTGATGATTTATTAATCTATAGGCTGAATTTGCGTATGATTCCATAATTCAAGAGCACAGTTCACTAATTGCATAAAAGATATCTAAAGTTTTACCACCGGACCTGACGGGGTCTATATAAACCAGATATATAACATCAGGTAAAATCTAGTGGGATTATATTGGATTACTTTACGGCACATAACGGTAAAACAGTGCTGTTCCTGCAGCGCACACATTGGAAAAAAGATGCATCTCTTTTTCAACGGGAAGCAACAAAGTCTGAATGTAGTCTAATTTTAAATCTAGCACCTCTAGGTATCAAATGGGTGTCGTGCATGCAAGAAAAAAAACAGTCAGGTGACAAAATTCATATTGTAAATGCATATTATCACAATGAACCAATATGTACATTACAATGACGGATTGTACAATATACAGACTTGATACATTCTATAATAGAGTTAAATGGCAATTAAATTGCAGCAGGATGCAGTACAGTATAAATATTTCCTTTACAAAGATACAATATTTTTCATTTAACATGGGATAAACAAAATATACAGCATGTTCAAGAGGAGTTTGTTTCTTTACAGTCAGACTTATAATAATGTATATGACCTTTCATAGAGTTTGGCCTTCTCTTACTGATTGCAACCCAGTTACAGTGTCAAAATATCTTTCTATCTATCTATCCATCCATTAATTTATCCATCTACTGCACCTGTCCATCAATGCGTCATCCATCCAGCCATCCATCCATGAATCCAACATCCATCCATCCATCCATCCATCCAACATCCATCCATGAATCCAACATCCATCCATCCATCCAACATCCATCCATGAATCCAACATCCATCCATCCATCCGTCCGTCCGTCCGTCCGTCCATCTAAGCCATTAATCTTTGAATAGCTTAAACTCGAACCTGTTACTTACTGTAGCTTTCTAACAGAGTAACTAACCCTTACATTCTGATATGTATCCAGTCATCGGGTGAATATTTTGCCTTTTGATATCCTTTTGGATTTCTCTCTTCATTCCCAAGATGTTACGGGTCATCTGTCATCTAAACTCTTATGAATAGGACATTTTTTGGCTCCTCCCTGTGACGTGATGTGCCATCTTTAAGTAAATCCAGCGGTGCTAATTCAGATTTTTGCGTGAATAGCTCATATAATTCAGTCTGTCAGTAGAAATGCAATACAATGTTGAAAAAAAAACTCTGAAGGAGAATCATGTACAATAATACAGCAGTCAAACAGAAAATGGATCTTTGCCCCCCAAAATATGCAATTTTAGGCCAACACTGATGTTTATTTACATTTACCAAGATGTCCTCCCGGCTCTTTCCATGAATGGACATTGAATGCACAAAGCTATTTCCCTCTCTGAAAAGGTGAAACCTATACAGTCGATGTTAAGAAACAGCAGGCGCTGCTTACTAAAAAACGCATTTCCCTGAAAAATCACTTGCAGCAAAAAGCCAAACAGTTCCTTGACTTTTCCCACAACATACTGTAGTTTACTCTCATAAAAAAAGGACATGAGTGCCGTCTGTCAAAAGAAATGTTTTTTAGCCTACCTGGCTAATGGTGGTGACCCTAACAAATTGTTAAGAAACGTTAAGATTGCTGTAAAAAAACCCACTTGTGTAAGTATTTTTAACGTGGACTTGAAGAGACTCTCATGAATCTGATAGCACTGTTGAAAAGCTGAACTATTGCTTGGATTCAGCAAACCGACACTCGGATCCTTAAAGGAATTTCAAGGAATACAATCAATTTGGTCTCTGATTCAGTATATGTCTGCAGCGCTGCTGGCAATGAGTGGCTATATTGATGTGGAGATGAATCAGCAGGATATGAAGTGATCTGTGTGCATGAATTAATACAATATTCTGAATATCCGCTTAAAATATCTGTGTGTCTGTTGCCTGGATAGCATCTTAACAGAGTAGGTGAAGTGTTTACATGCACACAAATCAGAGACACAATGTCTGAATATAGATAGCAGCCGGCGTGCAGCAGAACAAAGTGTGAAATGTCCTCAAAAAGCTTGCAAGTGAAAATCCCATTTTGTAGAGACGAGTCCAAGTAGCATAACATGTCACAGAGACAAATCTGTTTCCTTAACACCACCAGCCCATTCATCTAAAGAAGAGATGTGCTGCACTAACGCTTTGATTTCCATCAAAAAGCTGCTGGCTTCTTCTGTCTGCTATTCACTGTGTATGTAAAACGAATAAAGTTGAAAACACATTATGATTGATTCATTTCTCACGTGCATTTTGTGCTGGAAAGTAATTTAGCTGTCATTAGCTGAGAAAGGAGATTCTTTAAGAATTACATTTTTTTCGTTTGATGCACCCTCAACACAGCAAACTGTCCTTTTTTAAAAAAAAAAAAAGCTGCACCAATCTTACATTTTATATGAACAATAAGTCAAATGACGCCATTGTAACATGTCATGGGTCACTTGTAGTAACAAATCCACAGCGTATCATCCGTCACATCTGCTACACCACTGGATATTTTTAGGGAGACCTTGGGCCATCTCCAGCCATGTTTGTGGCAACGAAGCCGGGCGTTTTTAGCGAGACCTCGGGCTATCTCCAACTAAACAGGTATTTTAAGTCCAAACATGATATTTTCCTAATCCTAACCAAGACATTTTGTGCCTAAACCTAACCAGAGCATAAGCACAGTTTTTTCATAAGAGAAAATTTAAAAGAAACGTAAAGTTTTAACTCATCTGTGGTTTTGCAGAAATGTACTGTACAGCATTTATTCGGGCAACTGGGTTGTGGCACAAGAAGGCAGACAAACGATGTTAGCAACTACCTGGACTAGATACTGAAAACATACCCAGTTATATACCCAAATAGTTCATATTTGACTAACATAATTCAGGTCACCAGAAACACGACCCAAAATGAATTAAAATGTAACTCTATGTCTGCTCGATGTGTCAACTGCCAATTGTTTGCAACATGACCCCCCAAAAAGCTGTTTTTTAAGAATTTGTGAGAGTTCATTGATGGAGCATGGGAGGATCTCTAAACAATCAGATATACAGTTCCTGTACAAAACAGTATAATTTAAAAAGTTTTGTTTCAGATAGAGTGAACCAAATTTAAAACTAAGTATTTTTTCTCCTCCAGTGCACAAGAGAGGAACGGCTGGGTTATAAATTCATATATGGAAAGGAGATATCTCCAAACCTCTTACAGCAATTTATACAGATAATTTGCCAGTCTACAGGGTGTGAGAACGGGCACGCTGAGATAATATATCTGATGTAACGTAATGACATTATGCGGGTGCTCTACCACGACGAAGAAAGGCAAAGCAAGACAACTTCTCTGCTCTGTGGAGACTGCAGCTACTGTGAAGTGTCTGTATTCTGAACCTGAAAAGTTGAAGCAGCTGAAGCAGAACCTGGTCTGACAGAAATTTTCCTTCAGCGCAGCGTAGCAGCAAAACAGGGCACCTTGCCAAGGCCCAGCTCACAACCAGCACATGGAATTCATCTCTTTTCCCTAAAGGTTATCCAAGTTAGAAAAAGGATTTGAGTTTTTCAGGTATCCAGCCCCAAGTATGAAATCTGAATTCATCCAACTTTGGATAGAAAAGTTCAGTGTCCACATCCTTCAGTCCTCCACAGACGACAGCTTCCACAACTTCCTTGAATTAAAAGTCTTTTATGGCTTTCCCCACTGTGGCGTCCGGGCATGTTAAGGTTCCAGCTCTTTCCAGGGGGCTCCACGGAAAAGCATCAATGTTTCGGACATGAAAAACTACAGTTGAAAAAACAATAGCAGGCCATATTTGTAGTAGAACATGAAGAACTACAAGTAGAAAACTATTAGGTGTTGATATCGAAAGTCAAGCTTAGGAAATTACAGTTGAAAAACCACTGTTCTCAGGCTTGTTTGTGATCCAACAAAAGTGTTTTGTAGTCCAACGCAATGAACTACAACAGTCAACCATGTTTATCTGCTGTCCTGAGACACCTCTCCCCAAGTACTGGCTTCATTGTCGTCCGAGTCGGAGAGTGCTGCTGTACACAGATCACTGAAGATATCTGGAAAAAAACAAGAAAGATACAAGTCAGATTCAACCTTTAAATACAGTTTGGTAACTTGTGATATAATAAACAGAACAAGCGTGGGGACATGTGGACAAACTGTGGCATTCAAACACAGTGCTGAAGAAGAGGGATGCACAGCCGGACTGCATTGCCAATAAAACATCAAACAACGCAGCTTTAATAGGAGTGTAAAACAGGGAGACATAATAGTCAGGCGTTCAATATCTGCAACAATATCAGCCAGTAGAGTGCGTAAAGAATTATAGGGAAGGCAGACATGGGCAATCAATGCAGACAGGTGAAGAGGGCTTTTTGTAAATGGGCTCCACTTAACCAAAATACTGAAGGTCAGCTGCTAGAGCGTGGAGTTCTGTCCTCCTCAAACATGAAAAAAATAAAAACAACAACTCAGAAACAAAAGGAGAAAGAGATAAAAGGAGGGATAAAGGAGGGCAAGTGAGGAGAAGGGAGGGATAGTTGTTGTTGAAGAGGGGGCGGACAGAGCTCCATAACAAAACAAGCAAGGCCGTGGCAAACACTTCAAGGGCCAGCCTTCAAGTCGGCATGAAAGGGAGGAAATGGTGGAGAGATGGATGGAGGACGGAGGGGACACTGAAGCGAGAGAAGAGAGAGAGAGAAGAAGAAGAGCAAATAGCCCAGGAGTGGCTGTCCAGGAGGAAGAAGTACTTTGTGGCACCAAACTGTGATCTTATCCACACAGTACTGTTACATACAATCAGTGCTCATGTTCGATGTGAGGCTCAGATTTGTGTATGTGGAGCTCTCGGTTTACGAAAGAGTAACTGGTTCATACCAGTATTTTATCGCCACCGTCAATTCCTGTTTTTAAAGTAGCCTTTTAATGAGAAGGTCACCATCGCTCAACATGAAAATGCATCTCCTGGATCATTTAATGAGTAACTAAACTTTAAATCCTGTAATGTTCCAACATGTTCTACTATTACAACAACTGTCACATCGTACTTTCCAGGTATTAACACGGCTAAAATGCATTGGTGTAAACAGCCAGCCAACTCTGGAGTAGGGAGTTGGACCTTCTGGAGGAATAAACACTCAGTCAGATCAGGTTCTGCTCTGATCCAGAGTTGTTTACCGACAGATATTACTTTTTAACTTTTGCATTTATCTTCACTCCTGTTTATCAACCTGACTGCAGCAGCAAACCATGGAGATGACCTCCATTATGTTGACTGCTGACCGGAGCAGGAGTGGAAATGTACTTTAACTTTACGGCTGTTTGGCAAAAAAAAATCCCTTCCCCCTACCCCTTCCCCCTCCCTGTTGGTGAAGGCCACTGCTGATGAAAATTTATCCGATGTGACTCGAACAAATGTTCACAGACGAGGTGATGTTTTAAAGTTTTATTCACGTTATGTTTAGTCTCATTCGCTGACTTCCTTCCTGTCTCTGTCTCACTCGTGGAAGTTATTATTAACACGAGTTAACTTGTGGACTTTTCAATCTAGTCCCTGGATTATGGCTATAATTTAATAGCTTTCATTTTCCAACTAATAACAACTGGTAATCATGTTTTCCCAGTGTGGCAAAGATGGTCGCTCTAAATACTACGATGCCCCTGAGCCTAAGCCACCTTTGCCGTGGAGAAGGAGCCAGTGAGAGACTCAAATCAGAGCTTCATTGTTGCAGTTGGAAACCAAACACTGCTATAGTTTCCAAATTAATTTAAAAACAGACCCAGAATCCAAATCGAGTTACACTGCCAAATGTTTTATAGTCTCTCTTGAAAACATAATGTTTAGTAAAAGTTTTGGTAACTGGATGCTTCTCACAACTCCTTGAGAGTCATAGTGCGTCTGTCCTTATGTTTATTATATTACACCAGTTTTGTGCTGATGATTAAAGCAGGAGGTTGTTCATTTCTTCTAACCAAAAGTTGTTGTTTCTTTTACTTTTACAGCCCTGGATGATCTTCCCACTTTGTTATTCCACAGGGTTCAAACAAAAAAAAAAATTTTTGAGCACACATTTTTGCAAGATGAGGAAACAAGACATATGTACCATCACTAAGATAATAAATCGTGGCCTCAAAATCTATTTTTCTTCCTACGCTCACTCTTAGCATGTTTAATAGAGAGAGAGAAAGAAAGAGAAGAAATGTGAAGGGTGTAGTCGAGGCAATGTGCTGCAGTCAGTGACATCATGCTCTGATTATTCAACTCAACAAGCCAAAGCTCTTCCATCCAACCTGAACCCTATCCAACATTGCCTCCCTCTCCCCAGAGCAGCGGCACACCCGAGCCCACCCAGTCCTACTGGACCAACTGCCATGTGAGAGAGTGAGGGGGCAACTGAAGAAGTTGGTGTAAAGGAGGGGATGGAGGAGGAGGTGGCTGAGTGAGTGAGTGAGCGAGCGTGTTACAGCAAAGCTGTCGGTGGTTAGTAAGAAATAGCTGTGATGTTACTTAATGAGTGACCTCCTTCAGATGCTGTTTGCAGTATACTGGACGGGACCAGCCCCGTCTCCTCTGTTAAAAGGTTCTTGACTAGCCTAGAACATGAAAGACAATGCAGGGGAGGGTCTTCACTCGCTCACAGCAGGAACGTAAACACAGTAATACTTTATTTTTAAAGATCCCATAGTGCCCTTGTTCCCTACAAAGGAATTGCTGGGTAAGAAACTTTTACAAAATATAGAAGAAAAACATTACACTGTATAATAAAACAAGAAGCAAAACAATCAAGAATGGTAAGTTTTGACAAATTGTCAATTAGTCAACCCAAAAGACCACATAGGTCGTCTGAGCAAGCAGCTTAGTATGACCTTTTTTTCATTTACGCTTCTAATTAGGTGATGTCCTCTAGTGGCTGTAGTGAATATTACAGCAGCAAAGGAGGAAGTCATTTGAAGTCGTATAAAAAGCAACCAAGTGTGCAGGAAGGTGGATGATGTGGATGTTTTTTATTGAAAATCCCTCACAAAGCTTGAGAAGATGCTGTGGGAGCAGTTTTTGTAGCTTACAACCCTGATTCCAAAAAAGTTGGGCTGCTGTGTAAAATGTAAATAAATTCTCAAACAAACTGTGTTCACTGACAACAGTTTAACAAAGTGTTCCTGAGCCCATGTCGTAATATCCTTTATACTATCATGTATTTCACCAAGCTGTGAACCTGGCCCCATCAATGCTCATTAAGACTGAGCCTTTCAGTTATTCACCCAATCATGATATGATCACTTGTTACCAATGGACCTGTTTACCTGTGGAATGCCAATCAAAAAGGTGTTTTTGGAGCATTCAACAACCGAATTTGATGCCAAGAAACACGTTGGGGTTGGGACAACAAAAGACTGGTATTGTTGTCCCTGCCCCAACGTGTTTGAAGCATTGGCATCAAATTCAGTATAAGCATACAGTAGATCAATCAAAAATCAATGAAGTCGACAAGGTCAGACATTAAACATATTTTCTTTGCACTGCTTCCAGTTGAATATACGTCAACAAAGATAAGCAACTTATCACATTCTGTTTTGAGTTTTACACAGCCTCCAAACTTTTTTGGGATTCGGGGGTTGTAAACATCATTATAAGTGCCCCTACGGATATCAAGTTATAGGACAGCTATAAAAGAGTTAATAAAACTGAGGAAGTCCAAATCGTCGATCTCCCCAGTGTGCCACCTGCCTCAGTGCTGTGAGGTCAAAGGAAGGTCAGGACTTTATGGAACAGATTATATTTAATGTTCTTGCAAAGTCTAAATGAAAACACAACAGGTCTGCAAGTTCTGATGTCACTGCCTGTGAAAACAGAATAACCCTGAGAGGAAGAAGACTGGCTATCATCACGACCTGAAAACAGAGAATATATTTCTTCATGGGTAGTATGACAGAATTAACACTGGTGCACTGGAAGTCTCATGTTTCCTGAAACAAGAAAAGAGAAATGCATTTGTGACTGTTTTAGACGGCTTTAATTGAGGCTTAATGTGAGTGATTTGTCAGTTAGATGCTGAGCAATGTCTTACTGAGGAGCATAATTGGTTTTGCAGAGCTTTGTTCCAGACCACACATTCAGAAAGAGAGAGAGAGAGGGGGGGGGGCATGTTTCACAGAGCTGGAATCGTGCCAACTCACTGAAAGTCTCAGAGAAAGCTTATTGATGAAGCATTTGAACAGATGTCCTCACCTTTGAAAAAATATTTTTGGGGGATATTTGCCTGAGAGGAAAAAGAACTGGATAAAAACATGTGAAAAGACACCTGAGCTGGCTTTTGGGACTTCGACAGAGATGATGTGTATACGGTTTAAAGTCTGTTGTGCCTGTAACCACACCTGACAGTGATGTCACAGTGTCCTGGATTGAACCTGTACATCATCCCAGCGGAATGAGACGTTAAACCACTGAAGGTCTGCTTGAAGTTGAAATATCTAAAATATGAAGAATGATGAAACCTGAATATAAAGGATTACACTGCCTCATTTAATAAAGATCTTGATCTGAGTAGCATTTGTCTCGAAAGCGATTCAGAGGCCATCGCTCAGCCACACAGTGTCAGCACACCTCGAGCACCAAAACATCCACTTACTTTGATTACAGGCAATATTCTCACTGTTTAAAATGCACAGTGTTTAACATATCATCATACACCGTCACTGTCAATCTGAGCCCTGCACGCTGTACATAATGTATATAAATGTGTATACAGTATAATAGTGCATAATCCATCCATCACATGCTCACATATTGATCCAGTATTCATTCTTTATTTCTGTTTACAACAAACACAACAGGTGAATTGTATACAGGCTCCTCAGTGGATACTTTTAATGGTGTTGGTGATGTATACCGGAGATAAGCTCCTTGTACTTGTACACGTTCTTGGCCAGTAAAGCCAATTCTGATTCTGATTCTGATACAGTTTAATTTACTCATTTATGTTGCAACTTATAATAAAATGGCAATAAAAAACTCCAAAATATGGTGTAACATCAACTAAAACTCTTGGTAAAAGTTGTTGGAGAGGGTGAGGGTTACTTTCCGAATTTCTATATAAAAGGTCACATTACCATCTGCATGAGCACTAAACATTGGCACTGAACAGGCACCATGACCTGATGAATCATCTAACGAGAACATAATTCTCCGACGGCCGTGATTTCATCTCTTTACTTTGTCAGCAGCAACAGCAACTGGCTCGGGCTGGAATGAGCTCCGTCCAACACTGTGATCAGTCGTGATTCCCAAATCATAACCAGAATCTGCCTCTTTTTCCAGCTGAGCCACTGGCACGCCTGGACTCGTCTACAGTCGACTTTGAGGACGAAAGGAAGTTGCTGCGACTCTGGCGTTATACATCAGAGTGAAGTAGCTCCCTCTTTATTCTGCTCATACTGTGACTTAGTGTTGACAGGATGTGGTCGGATGTGTTCTCAGCCCTTATACAAATATACCACACATTGCCAACAGCAAGCCCGCAGGGAGCTGGGACAGGGACGCAGTGTGTGTTGTGGGTGTGAAATGAAAGCCTAAATCTGGAAACGCACTCTTGGGAGGGCTACATTAGCAGGCGTATTACTGCTTGTGTTGGGATAAGTGACTATCAGCAGTGCACAAACACACATAAGTCCAGAAGCATGCACCAAAATCCACGCATATGCACAAAAACACACCCATGCACACGCATACATGATGGTGTGTACAACACACACGGTTCATCAGTTGCACTCTGCAAAGTTTCTACAGTCACACATTAACTTTGATCCACCAAAAAAGGCTAAAGAATAAAGGGAGAACTTATGAATTCTTCATTTTCCTCAAGTGAGGAGAGACAAGCATGAGTGAGTGAGACCTTTTAGCAGCAAAAACCCATAGATGTAGACGACAGGAGACGGTTTTAAGGGCTGAAATATGCATGAGCTGATGAAAAATGAGCATATTCAAAGCAAGTCGAGCTTTTATCTAACGGAGTATTAGTCACTTCCAAATGCAGAGAGCTTGCATGAGACCAAAACACTCTTTCAGCGGTTGATTCCAGGGGCTGTTTCTCCATAACGGCAGTGGCCTCTGTTTTTTCTGGCGAGCCGAAAAAGGATGGATGGTGGCGGTGCGGTGAATGAAACCGAGATTTATTATTCATCTAAAGCTATTGTGTTTTCAGCCGCCTCCTTTTGATTTGGCAATAGACCATTAGTCACACATTTTGTTGTTGTATCTCCCACTGGTTCATCAGGGTAATGTTATAGTGAATGAAATTTTAATTCCAAACGAGCCACACTGAGCCTTTAATCCTCGTACAGGGAGAGCAGGGCAGCAGAGGAGCAGCTGTTGAACTAGTCTCATTTCCTTTCTCAGGCTTGGTTGATTCATTCATTCATTAATCAAAGCCAAGACAGACTTTTAACCAGGGAAGTCATGGTATGGGTAATGATCACGGATAGCGGCGGAGGAAGCGGAAAAAAGGCTTTCCTTATGCAGAGCGACATCATGCCATCAACACTGATACAATCTAACATAACAGCCTTGCATCAAACACGGCCTTTCTCCAGCTTAATGTTCGATTTTTCTTGATACTCTGTCAGAGAGGATGGATCCAACTCAATATCTGCGGCTCAAGTTTATGGTTGCTGTTGTATTGCACTGCATTATGTTGTGAGGTCCAGCCATCCATTTTCTAGATCCATTTATGCTCCTCAGGGTCGTGGGAGGCTGGAGCCTGCATGTATTAGTCTAAAGGCAGGGTACACTGTGACGTGTGCAGCATACAACCCTGATTTTCAAAAAGATGTTGGGATGCTGTGAAAGAAAGTGAATCAAAATCAGAATGCAGTCGTTTGGTTTTACAGATTCACAAAGTGTCTGTCTCAATACAGGTACAATACCAAAATTATACTACTTTTCCTACCCGACTTGAAATATAACATGTTCTGCAAAATCATTTTCATTATTTGTTTTTTCATCCAGTTAACAGAATAAGCTCGTCTCCACACACGTCTTTGTTCTTTCAGTGAAGGCTCCGTGTCGGTGAGTATCATCCTACGCCGCTGACCAGCCTCAGAACAGATACTTTGACATTGAAAATTCATCTTGAATTAGCCACACAACTCTGAATCTAATCACATTGTGTCATTTTTTCAGACAGACAATCAAAGGATTATGAAAACATATTGCTGCGGCTAAAAGCCTCAATGTCACAATTTATGCTGCTGTTGCTACTGAATTTCAATTACAGCTTCATAGAAATGTGTTGGCACCAAGACTGCTGCAATATACAGCATCATTTTAGTCCAAAATGGTGCATGAATAAAATATCACAATGATGCAATTTTTCAATGAGCTGATAGCTGGATGATTAGTGCATTCTAAACAGCAGAATGAAGGGCAGCAGTGCTATTAGGGTCATTTGAGCAGGTTTCCTGTGAAACAATGACACCGATATGACCCATAGAGCGGTTCTGTAACAGCAAATGACCATAACACAGCTGCAGGTGGTTGATAGGGCAGCTGATGAATACCCACGAGGCAGTGATTGCTTCACCAGGTGATGCCTTTTAACACTTGTGGCCTGTACTTTCTTTTTGAATAACAACTCACTCACCAACCAGCCAACTCCCAACAATCACAACCCACCTCCTGGCTTCATTAGTTACTCAGCAAAGCAATATTTAGCTCATTCTTGTGTCTCAAAACATCAATAATGAGCAGTGATTAGTTGCATGCCAGCTGTTTCAGACCAATCACAGGGATAGACATTATTTTTGTTGACTAATCTGTCAATTGATCACATGTTTGGTCTATAAAATGTCACAATATGGTCATCAGTGTTTCCCAAAGCGCAGGATGTCATTCTCAAATATCTTGTTTCCTCCACATCCTGAAGATATTCAGTGGACCGTTATAGAACAGGAAAGAAACAAGATAATATTCACATTCACATTCACATGTACGTCGTTTCGAAAGTCACTGGCAATCAAACTCTGGTCATTTAGGTATGAGGATGTGTTTTACTTTTCAGGTGGCATCATTTATTGCATCATTCCCGATATCATATCGCTCTGCAACTGGAGTACTGATGTATTATACCTGAATACTGCCTTTACCTGCTGCTCACAGCTGACCTCCGCCTTCACGCTTTCATTTCATAAATAGCTCTTTCATACCGTGATGATGACAAAGAAAGAAGCACCAATCACAAGAATCAACTATGTAGATATAACAACCAGCGTTTTCAACAATGAAATGCTGAGTATCCAGGGACTAAAGACCAAATCTAAAAGTAAGCAGAAAATATCATGAAAAGACTCTGTAATAGACAGACTGTGATCCTTTTGTTGCAATGGAGAATGTGCTTCAACAATAGAAGTCTTCTGCAGAGAATGCTGAGCCAAAAATATAAACTCCTTAGGAGAACTAAAAAAAACCACACACACATTCCACAAATGAGAGTGGAAACAGAGGACTTGCACGGCAATTATAGTTTATTGAGGGCACACAGAGTGAATGAGATGCTCAACACCAGTGCCCTAAATAAACTATAATGCAAAGTCAGACAGTTTATTTTTTGCCTTATTTGTGAGATGTTTGCTCAAAGTGGTAAGTTTATGTTCTCGCACCTTTGTTTAGGAACAAGACATGTCTGAACTGGCAGATGGAGACCCACTTAGTCAAATAAAGTAGTAATTCAGGGGGAGCTGCAACCAAACTAGGGAGACAATGAGTGGGCAGGAACATGCTGACTGACTTCCAACAGTTCTGCCGCGGAGCCAAGTGGAACTCACCAGTGTCCGTTCTCAGCTTCCTCCAGAAACTGGACCAGGTCTCCCGTCTCCAGAGAGAGGTCCCGCGCTTCATTAGACTCGTACGTCAGCTGCACCCGGAAACGACTGGCATCGGCCTGCGGACAGAAATGACGGAGTCAAACTCTGCATTTTGACACAGTTGTTAAATTATATATTCACTAAAGCTCAAATGTAACAAATAGATCTTTAATGTTAGCTACGTAGCATTTTTAACATTTCTACGGTACATGTCATATTATATTCACATTCTGGGTTATGACCCGACTTGCACATCAGGAGATGGTGGCGTTTAGTACCAAGGCTGCCAAGCCAGTGACCGCAGTTCGAGACTGCGTTTCAACATTTGCAAGTGTGAAACCACCGGGTATTTTTGAGGTGTCATCGGGACATTGCCGGCTGTGTTTGTGGCGATCAAAAGAGGTATTTTTAACCAAATCATGATCTTTTCCAAACCCTAACCTAAAATAATAACCATGCTGTGGTAACAAATATATTCATTATCGCAAAATCTGCTGATTATTTTCATGATCAATCAATTAATCGTTTAGTCTATAAAATGTAAAAAAAAAATGTTGAAAAATGCTCATGAACATTTCCCAGAGGCAAAACTGTTTATCAAACCAACAGTCCAAAACCCAAAGACTCTTCATTTACTTTTATAAAAGACAATGAAAAGCAGCAAATCTCTACATTTAAGAAGCTGGAACCAGCAAATGTTTGACAGTTTTGTTTGAAAAATGAAACAATTAATTGATTATTAAGATTGTTGCTGCTTCTCTACTGGAGCTGGTCAAGTCAATCAATTTTAAGTGGCTGGAATCTCCCTCTTAAACTTCACATAGTTATCATTAATATTTTTAGCTTAACAAGGTAATAGCTCATTGGGACCTGCAGTGTCAGATACATATCTAATCCAGGTTTAAATTTCTGCTGCTCATCGTATATTCATTTTTGTAGCTTCAGGTTTTGAACATTAATGAGGTTTCCAATCAAAAGTTTAGTTTGAGTCTTTCGGTTATGTTAAATCTTTAAGATAACGCAGCCGTGCCTTTAACATGCTGAGAGTGAAATCTGAGTAGCTTCATTAAAGATTCAGTAATTAGGTTTTTTATGGGGGGCTGAACATCACACACATTTGAGTCTACTTCATTAATGCAAGTCCAATATTCACTCTAGTTTTAGTTCTGTTTTTTTTTTTTTTTTTTTTGCTTTATATTCATTCTCATCATTTTAAAACATTGATCAGTACGGCTTTAAAGAATTTAAAAAGGAGCCATATTTGCCTTTCTCTTGTCACTTTAAACACATGGTTTGGGTTGTACTGTTGTTTTGTACAGTGTTGATGAGTGTCAGGTTTTGATTACACTCAGACACCACATGAGTATTTCTTTGTTGTCTTCCAGTTATATCCACAGGCGGGATTCATAATTTTTTGTCAATTCCTTGAAAACATGTCCCGAGCAAGCAAGTCCCCTCTTGGCAATTTATTTAAAAAAATTAAAAGAACACATTTGAAGTAATATTACAGTAAAAGACCTTAAAATAAGCTTTTCTATTTGATTTTTGTTTCTTCAAAATGACCAGAAACAGTGGTCCCCTCTTAGATAGTGGAGAAATTTAGTGCCCTGTTGGCAATATTGATGTGTATGTGTGTGTGTATGTGTGTGTGTGTTAGTTGTGTGCCTGTGTGGCTCCACTGTACATCACACAGATTATAATGGATCTGGAAAGGCTGCCATGCCCAGCAGACCTGTGCGGCTATAATCACATCCTTTCTTCTCTCCTCCCCTCGCTTCTTAAATGTCAAGTCGTCAGTGCCCGCTGCTAATGAGACACATGTCCATGGGAAATAATTAAGCTTCTCTTTCGGGGGGATCAGGAGGGGATTTAGTAGAAAAGAGGGAAAAGTGAAGGATGAGTGGAGAGGAAATGAGGGATGAGTGGAGAGCTGTCGAGGGACGGTGAGTGATCGTGGAATGTGATGATTTATGGCGAAAGCTGGCGTGACCCAGCAGGACTGCAATGGGAGCGCTCGAGCTACATTTTTCACTTATGCCGATGTTTGACAATGTACTGTCTTGTTTTAATTCAGAATACAATTATTCACAACTTTGGCTTTTTATGAAAATCCCTTTTCGACATTGGGTCCAGTAATGCTTCAGGTTATATCTGGGTGTGACTTTCCTACATTTACTGGCTGAAGTGAGCTGCAAGTCTTGAGTGTCACCTACATTTTTATTGTTGCCTTCCTCCTCTGAAGAGTTGGAGGATTCCTCTGCGCTGGAGGGGATCGTCTCAAAGTCGTCTGTGTCCATGGATGGGAGACGCCGCTGGGCCCAGCCTGAGTGTAAGCAAGACACGTTATTAACCACTAAAACGTAGACAGAAACAGGAGGGGTATCCTTATTCCACTCGGCAGGTGACAGGGAACCATTGTTGCTGTGCAGTTAAGTGATATATCATCATAAAAGCTGGACCAGTTTGAAATAATCAGACCTCGAGGGAAGCTTCTCAAACACACAATCAATATTTTAAACGTGGTTTTGAGCACCAGAGACTTTTAACTAATCTTCTTTAGAAATAAAGATTAAATCAGGTCCAATATTTGTTCTAAGTGCTGTATCGTAGGCAACTGGACGTGTTTCAGTTTCTTGAAGACGTTTCACCTCTCATCCAAGAGGCTTCTTCAGTTCTAACTGGAGGGGAGTTGCAGGCTTTTAAGCCCTGTGTGGGAGTGTCCTTACAGAGTCGTTAAGAGGGAACTTGCAGGTGGGTGATAAGTAATGTCGTAGGCCAGCTACTTATCACCCACCTACAATGCAGTACTGAGTTCTCTCACCATTCACACCTGGGCTCACCTAGCCCTAGCAACCCACATGAAGGCCGGTTGGGTCAACGACCAACAAGTGGCCCCAACGACTCTGAAACTCAGCGCTCACAGTGACCTTAACGACTCTGTAAGGACACTCCCACACAGGGCTTAAAAGCCTGCAACTCCCCTCCAGTTAGTTAGAACTGTCTAATATTTGTGTTTTCAATATGAGTGAAACACATTGAGGTAGTTTGATCTCTTCTTTATCAACTTCTTCTTATACATCTAGTTATACTATGATGGCCTCAGGGGACACACCTACCAGCAGCAGACAAATAGCAAGATGTCACGGGGGTCTACACGATGGACTGTTTTGGCTTCTGAAGGGGGGCACGTCAGAAAAAGTTTGAGAAGCACTGGATTAATTAGCCATGTTGAGCTGTTGGGTGGATGCTTTGCTTTTCTGATTGAGTTGCTGCATAAAGTCATCTACAGTTCACTGAACCAAAAACTAGACAGCAACATTTCCAGCGTCTGAGCAGAATCCCTCATTGTTGTAGCCTAAGCAAGGCAAATGATAAACAGCCAACAAGTAGACAGCAGAGACTGCAGTTTGCATCCCATCTCCTACTGACAGTCAATTCCCTTCTTTTAACTTTGATGACTACAATCTTTCTCTGACTTATAAAGATAGCTTTAGTTGTCTAAACTGAACCATAGGGTTAGGTTTAGGTCGTACATCATATGGGTCACTTTGCAAGGCACTGGCAAATCACCTGTTCAGTTCACCTTTCAGAGAACTGAGTTTTTGGTGGACTATTTCTTTAGAGGGACAGTCAAAGATACATATTTTTCCTGTATTACCGTGTATAGGGAAACATGCATCTACATATAGAGGAGAGGCTTGTTAGAGAGCAGGATGTAAGAACTAATGGTTTGCTCCTCGGCTGAGCTCTAAAGATAGCTAGCTAAGTTAGCTTAGTAACTAGTTATAGTAATTAGCTAGCCTTTTGTCCATTAGTAGAGGCATACTCCCTTCTGCGTAGGGATACATTAAGAAAATAGTTCCAACATGAACGTGCTCACAACAAGGTCTGTGGATCATCAAGAGGAAAAATGTAGATTTTTGATTAGAGGGTGAGATGTCCCTCATTTTGGAAGATACTTCTGATACTCCCACTACAGCAAAGTCTCACACATTGTGACTTCACACCAATCTGAGGGTAGAAACCAAATGCTGCAGTAAGAAAAATTACACATGTGAAACTCTGGAAAAATGAATAATATGAAATTAAAGACCTCCACCAAAAGCCAAAACAAAACTTTCTCACCAACTTCATCAACACGTAAAACTGAAATCAACTCCACAACAAAGCCAGCACACAGATGACTGTATTAGTGATGAGTCCTGCTCTGCAGTTACCTGGTTGGGAGGTGGATCTAGGGACAGCGCCCGCAGCAGAAGCAGTGTTGCTAGTCATGCTCTGACGTTTCCTGACTGCAGCCATAGCACCACGCAAAGTATCTGGAGGGAAGCCAAATGCTTTATACCTTCTTTTCTCAATATGATCGCCATTCAACATCTTCAAAGTCCACAAGCAAAAATGTAAAACGTGAAAGCTCGGATAAATGAAATGAAGTTCAGTCTACCGGGCCGAGAGAGCAAGTGCGCCTCTACTCATGCAGCAATCAAACAAGTAGTCGAACAGGCTGGAAACCCGGCAAACGCTTCATACACCAAAACTACAACAAAATATGTGACCTGACACTAGTTTAATATGCTCATGCATCACATCACAAATCACAATTCAACACAGCAGGCAAGAAACGGCGATATGGAAAGTGAACAAGCACACAAATACGTGCGTATACAGTACACATACACCACAAATCATCCACCAATAAAAACAAAAAAATAAGTTGTGACTAATTAACCAAACAACAGGCTAAAACACGCAGCATGCTCAAAACCTGCACACGACAGAAACATCTTGGCATGTTCATGTACCTTCATAACCAAACGGAGTGGGATCACTCTTTATCTCATGTCTCTTGCTCTTTATGCTAGCAGAGAGAGGACCTGGCCGGGGGAAATAACATGCAACCAGAGGGTTAATTACACACTGACATTTTAAACACCGTATTTTCATGTGTAACATCGAGTAAAAGCTTTTTGTCATTCACAGTTTTCAGTTTCCAAAATGTTTTTTCAACTGCATTCAGATAACTGCCCATTGGTAAACTGTAAAAAAAAAAAAATCGTGCAGGAATATATATATATACAGTATATATATTCAAGTTAATTAAACATAACATTTCTGGTAATTATTTCTGGACCACTTCAGAACTTATAAAAATATTAGCTCTTCTACTGACTCAAACTAAAAACATGTAAATGTAAATCAGACCTGTTTGTAATGTTCACCAGTGTAAGTAGAGTCGTTGATTTACCTTATTATCTTAAGGTTATTGTTTTGTCCCTAACTAACTATGAATTGCAAAAACTAAATATTTAGGCAGCAGTTTAACTTGCATTTTCAAGTGGAACCAGTTCACAGTTATTTACAGTGTACACAAAGGACATGGTGGCTCTGCTCGAGCAACAAGTGGAAATAAAAAGAAATCAAGGCTGCTCACAGTTCTTAATTGTCTCAGATTCCAGAACTTTGTTTGCAGTTTACTGACTGTTCATTTCTGTTTTTTCCTAATTAATGACCACCAACGAGTGTTTGAAGACCGAGGCTCAACCACAAACTCTCACTACTCTAAGCAGCCCTGCTCTCATCAGCTGCATTATTTATTAGGTAGAATATAGAATTCCCACTGCTTCATATGGTCTGAGACAAGATGGTAATCAATTCTCACATGCTGTAAATATAAAGTGTCTAGTGAGATGGCGTGAAAAGAATTCCTTGACAACTTAAAACTGGCTCATAATTAAAATTATTTGATTTTTTGGCGCACAAACAGCGAAGTTAAAAATGTTACTGTTGTGTATGTTGTAGCTTATTTTTATAATATGACAGCATTAAATTCAAACTTGGACAGTGCAGGAAGTGTTGTGCATAAATTACCAGGTCCTACATGTCACGAGTTAAACAGAAAAGTGAGTCGAGGGCTTATTAAAATTTGAGGTAAATATGCGAGTGTGTTTGCAGAGTGCGGTTCATGTCTGAAGGGGGCTTAGAGGATCATCCCTGGTAATTACGCCTTGGGTCTTTTTTTTTTCACATTCCAAAAATGAAGAAATGATCGTCGGGTTGAGTCAAGTCAATTGACACGATGCTTTCAAGTTCTTGTGAAAATATAGTGTCAGAACAAATAAATATAGTGTTAAAATAAATAAATATGGTGTAAAAATCAATAAATATAGTGTCAGAATAAATAAATATAGCATCAAAATAAACAAACAGTGTCAGAATATATAAATATAGTGTCAAAATAAATAAATATAGCATCAAAATAAATAAATATTGTGTAAAAATCAATAAATATAGTGTCAGAATAAATAAATATAGCGTCAGAATAAATGAATAGTGTCAAAATAAATAAATATAGTGGCCCGAGCGTGAATGTTGATAATTGATAATTGAATTTGATAAAATTCAAAATCATCTGACTGCTTGTTGTCACATCAAACTTTCTTTTTTTTCATTTCTCGCAGTCTTGGCATATTAAATGATTTTTGACTTGTTGTTGCTGTGAAAGCGCAGGTGTTACTAATAATAACATGAACGAGGGCTCTTTTCTCTTCAAGTGTCCCAGTCAGCCATGACGGCGCGACAGTGAGCCAGCATGAACACAAGGAGCAATCACTGACCTGATTACTTACACCTGTGCTCTTTCTACTGTGACATGTCAAAATGTGTTCAGTGTAAAAGGCTGTTTATGAGGTTACTGTTCGAATAACAAATAACAAGGCAAAAAAGTCAATTCTACCCCGACACAAACATGTGCAGCTGTATGTATGTTTCTTTTGTAGCAATGACATATATTTTCCTGATTTCAGTGCACCAGGTGGATAAGAATTAAAATCAGCCGGCCACGTCCCCGACTGCACTGAGCACTTTACAGCCAGCGTGACCTGCAGCGCTCTAATGGGTCGTACGGTGTTGAGACACTCGGCATTCAGGAAAAAAAGGAATATAAAAGAAGACAAGAGCAGACGGAGGAAATAGTTCAAGGGAAAACTTCAATTGGAGTTTTTTAATTCCTCTCCTGTGTCTGCCTGCTTGAAAATGAACTTCTCATCTGTGTTGCTGCAGTAAATTGCACTTCTCCTGCCACTTTGAATGTCACCCTACGCTCCAAATGTCAGCTTATCAAAATTCGTATTTCCTTACCGTTGCTTTTTTTAAACAAAAAGAATATGTATGTCTACTCATTTGCGGCTTTTTTCCCCTTTAACATTGTTTTTCATTCTCAGCAAAGGCTTGACTTTTTCTATGCATCTCATAAATTTCTAGAGAGCAGCAAATAGGGAGACGGTAATAAGAAAATTGCTTTTTTGTAACCCCGACTCTATACATGTACACACATACAGATTCATTCTAAGTGTGTTTTGGTCATGACTGACCTGAAAATGTTGGAAAATGCAAAGTATTTGTTGAATAAAGAGAGCCTGGGATGTTCTGAAGGCCAAATCTACCTAAACAGTGTTTTCTCATCTTGTAATTGGAGGTATTGTGCTGACACATTTTTCTACCTCTAAATATACAGAATATAATATATGTCAATTCTTTGCATTCATTCTAGCCATTGTAGTGATTTATACTGTATAAACCCTACTGTAGATGTATGTAAATAGCATGTGTAGGGTATTTGTTGTCTTTTAAATCTAACTGAAGTCACAAGAGATGTTTAAATTAACATTTAGCTTACACACAGCAATGTATTGCCGTGTTGTTGAAGAAGAAGAAGTGCATCATTTAGCATCTAAACTGAATGACACTGACAGTTGCAGTTCAGTTTTAAAGCTGCTAAATGTGCTACAGTCGTGACGCTAATTAGGTAAGCGAGCTGCCGTGCTGGTAGCTAAAGGGGAGGAAGAAAGCTAACATGGCTTGTGGTTGAAATTCAAAGCTCTTCTCGTTTGTGTTTCAGATTGCTGTTTAAGCTCCAAGCAAATGTTGGTGTTAACAGTTATGTTAAAGGTGTAATTTGTAGAATATGGCCTGGATTCGAGGCTGGCTCCATATTACACTGCAATATGGATTTGAATGTACAACAGAAACAGAAAAAAACATTGAATTTAATCACAACTGTAGCATAAAGTTAAGTGACAGCAGAGGAACTTTTCTTTTGCATTGAAATTATCTTAATTTTCCCACCTTGTTATTCAACACTTGACTACTGAAGGAGCCTATCGCACAACGCAGTGTTATAATTAGGCTTCTACTGTGAACACTCATTCATTAGTTTGCAGTGTGTGACTGTGAATGTGGACAGAATAGAGAAAGACAGATTGCAAAAGCAAGAAAAAATAGAGGAAGAGCTGAAGGTGGAGGCAGGAAGACTTTGGACAACTAATCATGTACCTTTTGTGCGTCTCGCAGCGAAGGAGGAGGAGGAGGACGAGGCGAGAGAGGAGGTTAGAGAAAAGCGGCGGGGGACCTGTGTCTCCTTAGCAGCTGGTTCTAAAAGCCAGAGCGGGTCAGGGAGGAGGAAGAGATACAGAGAGGGTGAAGTAGAGCAAAGGGAGGGAGAGGGAGAAGAAACGTAAAAAGCCGAGGAGGACGGGTTAGGACAGGGAGACGAGGCGTTACACAGAGTGCAAACCAAAGAACAAACAGGGTAACAGAGAAACAAGAAGGGTCGATGTTATCAGTTTTACATTCTTTACACTGGCACCCATCTTCACATTAAAACACAAGGCTATGATCCTATTAGTACAATACTAGAGATGATATTTATAACAATAATAATAATAATTTATCTACTGAGCAGTTATCAAATTGCTTTAAAAGAGACTTTCACATGAAATCCATGGAAAATAACAGCAGTTCAAGCAAAAGGAAAGAGGAAGCAGGAAATGCATGAAAAAATGTGAAACGAAACAATGTGATGACAAACAGCTGGACGTGGAAAGACGACTGAATCTTAAACTCAAACTCGATTTTTACTGAAGAAGACCATGACATGGGATCGAAAGGTGAGTCGACATTTTTTGTTTCCGTTCAAACTGATTCTAAAGTTAAGAATGAACGCCGACGCTGAAAAACAGCAACTTTATAAGGAAATGCGCGAAGAGTTCGAAGTCGGGGACCGGTCGAGATGGTTGAGTACACTGGACTCTCCTGGAGACTGGAGTTCGGGCCACGAGTGTGACAAGTCAAGACTTATGTCATGTATGTAAGTAATGTTACGTCAAATTTCTTAAAGCATCTAGCTGCCGTATGTAAGGAGCTGAGAGTAAGTGTTGCAGTATGACTAGAAGACAGATGGTTTGAACGAGGAGTAAAAGAATCCATCTATGTCAAACTGGAACGACCGTCTTTGAACAGAGGAGGTGGCCTACGACACTGCCTATCACCCACCTACAATGCTGTACTGAGTTCTCTCCCCAGACAGCTCAACAACCATTCACACCTGGGCTCACCTAGCCCTAGCAACCCACGTTCAGTGACGTCAAAGGAGGAGTCGCATTAGATCAGGACAAATACCTGTCAGCCATCACCAACTGAATAAATGTGACTTTCCAGCTTCAGATGTGTTATCATACCTGACACAAGACCACTGCAACACACTCGTGAAAACAACTTATTTTGAGGGAGGATGTTTTTTTGATCCATTGACATGCACACAATGTGACTTCAGTGTAAATGACCGGGGTTAACCATGTGGTAAAGCTGCAGGTTGTTTGTCACTGCTGAGATGAAAAGGCTGCGTCACTTTATAAAAACAGCCGAGCCGTGGTGTGAGTGTCGGCGTGTCGGAGCAGACAGACAAGAGCGCCTCTTGATTTCAGTCCTTTTCTATAGTGATCGAACACGTCGGGCTCATTGAGTGGACGCACGCAGCAGTGAAGCACAGGAAGCTGCAGACAGCACTCCTGTTAACAATCAGTCCATTCAGCAGGAGGACAGCTGCCATCCACTCAGCATCGAGTTCCAGCTCAGACAGCAGACGACGCAGTCAGGGCTCGAGTGTGTTCATACAGTAGGTTGTATGACTGCAAGTGTGTCTGTGGCTGTCGCACTCACTGTATGACGATTAAATATAAATCCAGTCATCTTTACAACAAATTAGTTTCTACTTAAAATGTGGGTTTAGGATTTTCATGGTTATTAGTTTTACAACACAAACTCAGTTCTCATTCTTTATCATTACTTTGCAGTTCTTTCATTTGGTGTTAAAGTAACTAAACCCCCGACTGATTCAGGTCCACATCTTGATCACTGCAATTGAATTTAGCTATTAGCTGATCTGGAGGCAAGTGACATGTATTGGGGCAGCTGTCACCCACCAACACTCCCTCATTTAAGGGTCATTAAGCGTGACACCACTGGATCGTTTGAAGGAGACCTTGGGACAATTTCCTGCCATGTTTTGGCAACCAAATCGGGTATTTTAAGCCAAAACATGATTTCTCTTTTTCTGACCAAGATGTTTGTGACTAAATCTATCCAGACCACAAGCACAGTGTTGTCACAACATCAAAATGAAAACAGAACCTAAAGAAATGTAAAGAAGTAGCAGCCCTGCTCACAACTTTGTTCATGTCCTAGAGACATTTTTTAGTTTCCAGAGGAACTTCAGCCAAGCCTCTGGGGTTTAGGTACTCTTGAAGCTACTGTCACTGAATCTCAACCAGGAGAGGTAACGGCCCTTTGAGCTAGGTAGAAGGCTTTTAATGTGAAAAATATGTGCAGGAAGTATTACGTTTCAGTGACATTGTGCTTAGTTTTAACAGACTATTTACTTCTCGTTAAAACATGATCGAATATAATCTTAGGACAGGAAATCAGCAATAACGGTCCATCTCTAGTAAAAGCCTGTTAAGGTCAATAAATTTATTATCCACTTTGAATTTCATCTTTAGTTGTTCCCTAAAAAAAAATAATTCTACAATATTTCATTTTCACTTCCGTCCCTCATGAGGTTGTTGGATTACTTTGGGCTTTCTGGACATCTTTGCCTGACTGGTGATGTGACTACATTCACCGACCCCGCCCACCTCACTTATCAGCCTCATTTGGAGCATCTGTGTCTTGAAGACCGGCTGAACCGCTGCGACATGGAAAGCAGAACCTGGAATCAAGGCCCGTCCTCCACCAAAAATGTTAATACGCTTCCAAATGTCAAGAGGGCTCGAATATTAGAGGGTGACATTTAGTGCCACGCTCGCTTCGCCCGTGGTGTCACCACTGCCGGGACTCTCTCTTTCAGTCCATCTGTCTATCTCCTGCAGTCTCCCTGTCTTCAAATGCTGTCTCTTCGACAGCACCCTGTCTCTCTCCCTCTCTCCTAAATCACAGTTTCCTTGTTGCAGTGCGGGCAGATGCCGACGATACTGACATGAACAGATAAGAGGGGCGTAGAGGGAGATGTGGCCTTTATTATGCTCAGACACCGCGGGCGCTGGGACACACGGAGAGAGATCTGCCCGACGACAACCAGATACACACTGACACTGAAATTTATATAACATGCGAGTGACAAAAAAAAGAAAGAGGACAGCGGCAGTCGTGTGACTGGAGACTGAATGGACAGATACGAGGGAGGCGGTGCTGCTGTTCAGGATGATGATGATGATAATTGTCATTATGATGAAGATGACAGCAGATGAAGAGAATAACGAACAGATGATGACGATGGTTTGGACAATAATGCCGGTGACGATTGATGATCGTGAGCAAACACTGGACGTGTCGCAGTTACCTGCTGGGAGAGACCTCCTGTTTGAAAGGCCCTGCAAGGTGAAGCGTTTCCTAGCGTTAGCGGCCGAGTGGCCTGACTGGCTGGCTGAAGCATCAACTGAGTGGGAAAAGCAAGAAGGAGCAGGGGTTAGTACAGCAGGGGGAGTAAAGAAGAAGAGCAGGCCTCGACTGTTTGAAAGTGTTGAATATAAAATGTTATACACGATGCCCGAGTAGAGATGTTAATGATTTGAATATTACGTTTTGAGTAGTGCCAATACGGGTTGGACTTCGTGTGTAGAATTGTGCTCTTGACCTCTGTATACTTTATTTTACTGACAAAAACAGTCCAGGAGTAGGATACAAAACCAATATAGACAATCCTACAATGTCAGACTGATGAACACTAATAAAGCCCACAACTGACTGTAGTAGGAGGAATGGTTAAAATGCAGAATTGTTAAGTCTTTGGATATTAGATCTTTTTTTTCTTTATAAAAACTCTGGTTCCAGCACAACCACATAAATCCAGAAAAGTCTGGGAAGATATAATGAGAACAACTTCAACCTCACTTTTCAACAACTGTAGCTGAAGTGCCCTTGAGCGAGGAAATCAACCCTGAATGGCTCGAGTGGAGCTGCTCAATAATGCCCAGATGAGAGAGAATGAAGCAGGGCTCGGGTAAAAAACAAAACAAAAAGAAGAATAATTCTACTGAGAGAGCAGCCTGTCAGCAGAAAAAGTCAGCAGCACAGAAGACACTAACTCAAATCACTCATCCATTTAAACATCCTGCTCATCCAAGAAAAAGTTATTCAATATGAAGTCGCTGTAAAATAATCCAGTATTCTGATCTGTACATCAGAGCGACTCGTTGAGTCCTGCAACATCTACAGTGTCCATCTGTGTCTGTCTGTCTGTCTGTCTGTCTGTCTGTCTGTCTGTCTGGGCTCAAAGGCACAGTGACCTCGCTGTGGGAGAACACACACTCTGTCACACACACACGCACACATGCAAAGGGAAATACGTGTGCATGTGTGTATAACGTGACTTACAAAGGGAACAGTTAGTCATTTTACTTTGGCCCACTGAAGTGACCCATACACCCAACTGATCAGAGCCATAACTGAGTCTAATCTGAACACACTCACATGATCTCCAGCTACGTCAAGTTAATCATGAATACGCGTCTTTGTACCATTTTAATTCTAAGTGCCGTATCGAAGGCAACTGGACTGAAGACGTTTCATCTCTCATCCAAGAGTCTACTTCAGTTCTAACTAACTGGAGGGGAGTCGCAGGCTTTTAAACTCTGTGTGGGAGTGTCCTTACAGAGTTGTTAAGGACACGTGTGAGCTCTGAGTCTCAGAGTCATAAGGGCCACTTGTGGGTTGTTGACTTAACCAGACTTCATGTGGGTTGCTAGGGCTACCAACCATTCACACCTGGGCTCACCTAGCCCACATGAAGGCCGGTTCAGCCACCCACACAGAGTTTAAAAGCCTGCAGCTCTCCTCCAGTTAGTTAGAACTGAAGACGCCTCTTGGATGAGAGGTGAAACGTCTTCAAGAAACTGAAACAAGTCCAGTTGCCTACGATACAGCACTTAGATTTACCTGAATGACCTGGATGACTGTCACGGACTAGAAACTCTTGATATTAATTTGAGGACAATGACTGGCTAGCTAGCAAGTCTTGTTGTTAAACATACTATGTAATTGTATTTAATGCATGTGAACCATATGCAATTCTATTAAGTTTAATTCTCGCTAGCATAACATTATCTTTCTGGCTAATAGCTGAGCCATAAGAACCTTTTGGGATGTATACTGTGTTCCAGGTATTAGTCAAACCCCCAGGTGCTGCCAGAGGTATTGCTTGTGAAAAAACTTGAGATTTTGAATGCAAACTGCATGAAAATATACATTAATGGTCTGATTGTGGTTTTGTGACCATAGTAGTAGTAAGATAAAGCCTTTTGAGGTGCCCTGTCCATTAATTCCTGATAATGGACACCTCTAAGGGTCATTACCCCTTCCATAAATCAATTTATGTAGAAAAAAGATTCTCTTACAGCTCCGAGACTTGCCTGAGATTTATCACACTTTTAAAGTTTTCTTTACCATCAAATTAATACAGTGAGAGTTGTCACAGGAACTAACAGAACTGATAATTCAGCACACTTTAAACCATGCTAATTTGTCAAAAATGTGCACATTTAAGCATCAGGTGATCAGGTGTAAATGACTGAAGCCCGGCTCTTCTACCAGAGGGAGATTAACACCTCTGACACAAACACACAGCTGACGAGCCAACACATCCTGAATAATGTGACGAATACACATCGAGGATGCACGTGTGACTGTGAGTTAATCATCAGTGGGAAGCAGCTGATCAGTGCTGAGATGTCAGTGAAAAGTGTTTCTGTCTGCTCAGTGTGTGTGTGTGTGTGTGGTGGTTGGGTCGGGGGTGGCTGAGAGATTTCACAGCGTAAAGCTGAACTAAAACAGCTCCATAATTTTGGACCGGTAATGCTTCATGTAGAGAAATGCTTCTCAAACTTTTCTGGCATCTCCCCCCAGAAGCAAAACATTTCAAGTTCAAGCCCCCACCTCACATTTGTTGGCAATCATTAACAGTAACTTGGGAAGCAACTAATAAATAGGATCCAAGTTGAATTTTAGTGAAATAAGGATCAGCATGACAGCATCAGCTAACTCTGGTTTAATTTACCCCACATAAATCATAACCCCTGGTCATCCACGCCTCCCTGCAGTGGATCAATACCCTCCGAGGGGTAGAACCACTGATCTACAGACACTACACAAACAGTGAGGAGGCAGAAAGGAGCGGAGACAATGCAGAAGAAGTAGAAACTGTTTTGAGAGTCGAGCGGAGACTGAATGTTAAAAGGAGGAGAAAAAAAAGGATGGAAAGAAAACAGTGGCAGGAGGCGTGACAGGAGGAGAGAGGAAAAGAGAGAGACAGAGGAGACAGAGGAGAAGGTGTGAATGGATGTGAGGAGGCAGGTATAGGTTTGGACAGTTGGCTTTATAATAGTGGTCAGACACCCATTTGAGGGGTGAGACCAAAAACAACAGCTGCTGTCAACTGTCCCTAACCTTTAGCTTTGTGCTAGCAGTGGGGATTGAAAGAGGAGGTGTGTGATTGTGTGTGTGTGTGTGTGTGTGTGTGTGCAGAGCCAATTGTGAGTGAGAGCTGGGCGGAGTGGAGAAGAAATGCATGAAGGAATCGAGGACACTAACCACGAGTGCACTTGCGGCTTCTCTTGAGAAAAATATAAGGCTGAAGACTGTCTACACCTCCAGTGTTATAGAAAGTTTCTGCAGTCTTTGTCTCTGTCTGACAAAATGTCTCAGTCCACACTGGCTCTGAGAGAACGTTCACACTGAGCCTGTTAAATTTATCAATGCTGTTTTTATGTTGTTCAGCGTTTCACACTCATTTTCGCACCAGAAACGGAGCTTTAAATTTAGACGGCTTAACGCAAACGTAGACTGTGAGATGAGACCGATCAGATCACGCACATCAGCAACGTGTCAGCTGAACCAGAACTCTGAGGGGTTTTAAATGAAGCTGTGTGCTCAGTTGGACCTTAGAAAGACCACTGGAACAATGACCAATGTGTGTTTTGTACAATATTCTGCACATCCTTATCAAAAATCTATAAAATCCTTCAGTTGACATTATTATTTTACATATTTTCTTTGGCTTACAGCCGTCCATAATATATTGTTGCTGTGGTGAGACCAGATAATCTGCTTTCTACAGTCTGAAATCAGCTGAGGCAGATGTGACAGCTTTTAAATGTTATTACACAACAACGAGTCATTTAGTTTGACACGAGCTGAACACATCTGGACTCTGTGAGCTGTTTAACCAGCTGTGTGAGAGGTTTAAGTTAAACTTCAGATACAGGGACCTCTAGTGGTCCTACAAGGCACCAAACCTGGGTTTACACTAAACCACAGGTGCAGCTCAAACTTTAAACTTAAAAATCTGATTCACATCTCGTCTTGGCTTTACAATTTCTCATATAAAAGCATAACATTGCAGCTGAGCTCATGGCTGAGCCTTCGCCCCGTGTTGTCCATATGTTTGTAGACTTAATTAACTTCATTAATTTCATCTTTTGAGCTTTCTGGTTTCACTGTAGGCAACTGAACCTATTTTCTTCCTGTCTACTTCTCACATAGTCACATCATAACTTAAATCTTGTCACTGAACAGATGGTGCTGATGGTATTGGAGCCGGTTCTGTTTGGAGTCGTTGTGGACGGATGCTTCAGAAGTGCTTTGTCGGCCTCCAATGTCTTGTTTGTAGCGTGTGTTCAGGGTAAACATTTCTAGTCTTGGAACATATTTTTCACAGTTTGGTACACCACATGATTTTCACTGTATGTTTTCTCCTTTTGTATTGATTTTATGGAATAAGCCTAAAAAGACACAAGGAGGCATGGAAGGAGGAAGTTGGATGGCGGAGTGGTAAAGAAGGAAGTGACTGATAGAAAGAGAGGGAAGAAGAAAGACGTGATTAAAGGAGGGTCAGTAGAATAAATTCTTAAATTACACCCAAAGACGTGGTTGTGTGAGGTCACGCTGAACTTTGACCACCAGAAACTAATCAGTTCTTCCTCAAGGAACGAGTGGAAATTCCTGAGATATCACGTTCACAGGAGTGGGACGGACAGACGGTAAGATGGACGGACATACTGAAAACAAAATGCCTCTGGACGAGGCTGTCGCTGGTGCAGAGGCACGAAAGAGAAGGTAGGAGAGGAGGTGGTTCCCTGGAGACGACTGTGGTGGAGGCCTCCTGTCGCCTCGATTTAGATTCACTAATCCCACCCACACAACACACAACACACAACACACACACACACAAACACTGCTCTGGTCAACAGAACCATTGCTGATAGACTGCTGATATTCTCGCTCACTGGAAAGTAACACCGAGGGCTTCCTCACAAGCGTGAAATCGTACCTGTTATCTTATCCCCAACTGTGGTTCACAACTGTGTGTGTGTGTGTGTGTGTGTGTGTGTGTGTGTGTGTAGCTGTCCTGTATCCCTGCATGCTTTTCGCCTGACTGTGTGTGCAAGGGTTGATAAGTGGCTTTGAGATGTGTGTTTTTGACTGGACATGTACATGCCTGAAGTACAGCATCCATGTTTGGATGAGATTGTGTGTGTGTGTGTGTGTGTGTGTGTGTGTGTAAGCGTGTGCTGCGTCGTCTGGCCTTTTATTCCTTTTAACACTTTGTTGCCACAGTAAACTCAATAATGCAACCTAGAGGGCTCACACTTCACTCCTCACCCACAGCTGATTGTGTTTCCTCCTGAAGGTAACAGGACATGTTGGTTCTTGCAGGACAAAAAGAAAAAGAGCTTATAAATAGTTTATCTTGGTTGGAGTCATAGTGTCCACTCACCTCTCTTCTGCCTCATATTAGGACTGGGGTCGGTCCTCCTGAAGCCCGACTCTGGACTTGATGAATCAGACTGTCTCAGCGCCATCTTACGCACGTTCCTATTGGATCAGAGGGACGGGTTAAAATTGGTATTAGCCAATTAAAATGGCTGAAACTCTGATGCTGGGTTTCAGATCTGGTAGCTCACCTCATGGGGGCACCGAAGATATTGAGCTGGCTGGCTTCTGTGAACACAAGAGAGACGTTACTTAATACTTTTCATCTCACAACAACATTGTTTCTTCACTGCTTTCCAGAATGATCCACATGACTGTCAAAGAAATGATTTATGAGTGATGAGTTACATTTTCTGATCTGCCGCCTCAGTGCTTAACGTCTGGTTAACATAACCACAGACTGTAAGTGTGTAACATATCAGACACTGTCATTTATTTTTAAACCAAGCAAAACAACAAGAACCAGTCTGGTAATAACCCAACAGCATAAACAGACTGTATAGAATCAGGTATATCCATGATGAATATAAACGAAATGACATAAACCAAAAGACTCAGGAAAACACAATGCAGCTCTGCTAACAGGACAGTCGAGGACAACAGGACAAATACACACCGATCCAGATTAAAATCACTGACAGGTGAAGTGAAAATCATCTCGGTACAATCTGATGTCCTGTTGGGAAACCTTGGCTCCTGGCATTCATGTGGACGCCACTCGACACACACCACCCACCCAAACACCGCTGCAGACCAACACCAGTAGCAGCAACTGCTCACTAATGGCCCGAGTAATGTGACAAAGAGCTCAGGGCATCAAAACAAGGCCTCCTGGTTCTCCAGATACCAATCTGATCGATCATGTGTGGGATGTGCTGGTATGTCCGACATATTCCATGGATGCTGTTTGTCGAGCCGATGCCCTGTGTAAGTGCAGTCTTTTACTAATTGTCTCTAAGCTGCTTCACAACAGTAGCTTTGGGTTCACGACCTTGTCAAAGGGCATTCATTTCCTGTCCTGTCCCATGTGTTTAGTTTATCATGAGGGACCTGGGATGACTACGGCGTCCTGTCTGTAATCTTCTGTCACATTGTTTTTGGTTTTAGTTTGGTCATTTCCTGTTTTATTTTGTAGGCTTAGCCCTCACGCGTCATCTTTTGCTTTACTTCCTGTCTTTGTCTCTTTCCCGTCTTTGTGAATGCCCTGATTTGTTTCCGTGTCTCTGATTATCCTCCTGTATATTGACGCTGCATTCCAGTCAAACTTGGCTGACCGGAAACACAATGATGTCTCTTTTGGTTAGTGTCCACCTCACTGAACCCTCAGCAGTGCAACATTTTGTATATATTAACAAAAATAAAGGACCTACAATACACGATACACAATACAACCTACAATAGTACATGGTCCTCCTCATGAGTCCTCATTACAACAGGTCAAGATATTAAATCATAGAGGACAACAAATAGCACAGGACAGGACACAACACCATCTAACTGCACTGTTTTTCTGACCAGCTGTGAAGTGGAAGAGGTTGTGTGTCAAAGGAGTCTTAATCCTTTACACCAAACAGCTTCTCTCTCCTCTCCTTCCATTCTCACATTTTTTAAGTCATTTCCATGCTTACAATCTCCCAAACTGCTGCGTCAACTCCGTGAGCTGCTTTTATTGGCCTGATAGAAGTCACTTTGTGGCGCTATAAAGAGAGAAAGAAACATCAGAACAGTAAAAGTCACCGGGGGATACAGCTTTAGATATCAACCCATATCTAAACAAGAAGCTTCATAAATGCAGAGTTAACAAATGCGGCCTGCCACAGGATTCTGCTGCGTGACAAGAAATCTCCAGAGAAGAATCTAGTAAAAATAACTGCAGACAGTTAGCCGCAGCCTCAGCCAAATGCATAGCTCACATAAGTGAAATACCAAGCTCTGTGAATGATCTGGCTTGTCACCTCCTGTTCCAAGCAACCAATGAACCTGTCGCAGAAGTGCCGACTCAGCGTGGAGCCGTTCCACATGCTCCCAAATATTGTGCTCAGCAAAAGGGATATGTTTTTTCATCATGGATCTAGCGATGTTTTATTCATAAAGACTGGTCTCATTGAGGTGTGCGAGGAGAACCGGAGAGCAGCAGTCAGGAGTTGAATCGACGAGCAGCCATAGTTTGCAGAAACATGCTGGAATCAAACAAAGTCCTTTCTTTTTCAAACGAGGGGATCCTGCCAGGCACTGTGTCAGCTTGTGACATCAGGCAATTTTACTCACATGCATTTCACTGATTTATTCAGTTTTTTCTCTCCCTGTGCTTTTTTAAGGAGTCAGCCACTGCTCTGCTGCTCAGAGGGGATCAGCTCTGGAGGAGACTCCGGTGCAGAGCCGGACCTCCTGGAGGAATAAACACCCAGAGTCATATCAGATTTTGATCTGATCTGGAGCCGTTTACCGACAGGAGGAGAGCTCAGAGATTATTATAATTTATTTATTTCCATTTTGGGATTAAAGGCTGGATTTATCTCCACTCCAGCAGCGATCCACAGAGGTGACTGTCATTGTCGGGTGTTTTATGTTCTGTAATGTCGACTGCTGAGCGGAGCTTGAGGGGAAATGTTTTACTTTATGATCGTAACGTTACTGAGAGGAGAGGGGGAAATAGGAGAGGGAGAACCAGAGTCTCTGGTGAGTGCTGAGATTAACGAGAGGTTGACCTGACTCAAACACAGACACACACACACCCTCGGTGCACGAACCACTGAATATAAACAGCTGTAAGAAGAAGAAACAGCTGCAAACAGTGGCAACGGGCTTTTATTTACCTTAGTTTGCTTTCACTCAACACTTTAAATCCAGGATATAATGCACACAATAATGTACATTTCAACAGCACTAATTCAGTCTGTACATAGCATAGTAGGAATGACATATCTGATTTTGCACTCTTGTAATTAACGCTGTGGAAATGAACAAAGTGAATTCAGCATGTGAAACAGAGTACAGGCCTCCGACACACTGTTGCCTTCATGTGTCCGTGCTGACTCTGCGTCCAGGCTATTATTTAAGAAATTAGAATAAATCCATACGTGTAAGTAATCCCTACGTCTCCTGTATGCATCCTACTTAGGACATTTAATAGTCCACTGAATAAGTTATACCTCATATATGTTATTTGTAGTTTTGTGTTGACATTCAAATTATTTTGCCCCCAAAGGCCCAGTTTCCTTCAGGGGATCAATAAACTACCAACAATAACGTGATTTTCTCATAGCGCTGCAAAGAAGGGGCTTCATAAATTCAAGGGTTGCTGAGGCATGCACCAGCACAAACATGCTAGATAGCATGTTAGCTGTGTTAGCATAGCTCAGGCTAGCTGGTGTTTTGCATGCAGCTTCTCTCCTCTTCTGGTGTTTTGTAGATGATTGTCCTGCAGTATAACAAGTACTGCAGAGCTGCTGTGATAACACTGTTACCATGAGCAAAGTACCGTGGTAGCATCGTATTGTGAGTTACTCTGTGATTCCCACACCTGATCAGAGACATGATGGACAAAACTGTGAAAACAAAGCTCAAGTCTGGCTTGAAGTTGATTCTTGTCCTTAGAAACAGATCAGAGATGATATTTCATTAACTAGCTTGTTCAACAGCTCACTGAGTTTTACTCATTCCTCTTAGAGATGAGCATTATGTTTATTATCAACCTTTGAAGCGATACTTTCACAAAGTAAACGATAATGAAGACCATGCGACATGGTTACGTTATGTTATTCTGTCAGAAGGCCCGACTCGTCATGAAGTGGGATTTTATTTAAGATGTCTATTGTTACTGAACACATCTCTCACATTATAATCCACTTATTCCTCTGTTCCCCATCACTCTCTCTCTCTCCAGCACACAGAGCTGAAAGGACTGCAGCTCCTCTTCGTCCTTCTTCTCTCACCCCTCCTCCCTCCTCATACCTGCCCCTCCCTCCTTTCATGTTCATCCCTCCAAGCCCCCCTTCATTCCCCTCTGCACTGCCTCTCAGCCTCCATCTCCACCCTGAAAATCCTTTCTCTCCCTCTCTCTCCCTCTCTATCTGTCTCTTTGTCTCTCTCCACCCATCATTCCTCTCCCCTCTTCTCTTCTCTCCCCATCACTTTCAATCTCCTCCCTCTCCTTTTCCCAGACCAATTTCATTCTCTCTCCCTCGCTCTGTCTTTCCTCTAACCTCCTCACACGGAGTCAGAGGTGTAAATCACACACACACACACACACACACACACACACACACACACACACACACACACACACACACTGCACCGGGCCGTCAGAGCTGACTACAGCCTCTGCTCTCCAGGCTTCATGACAGGGCGGCTGTGTTATTAGTCAGTCCGCTCACACACACACACACACACACACACACTTGCAGGCTCAGGTACACACACACACACACACACACACACACACACACACTCCTGCACGCACACAGACGGGTTGTCAGATAGGCAGAGTGTGCTGCTCACAGAGGGTGGTTTTCCTGTCAGTCAGGACCACAGAGTGGCACTGTGGATAACTGATGCTTCCTGGCACAGAGAGGGTCGAGAGAGGTAGAAACATACAGAGAGAGCGAGAGAGAGGGGGGATGGAGGCCGGTGGACACAGAGAGACAGAGAAAGGTGTGTGTGTGTGTGTGTGTGTACAACCCTCTTTTTATGCATCATCTTTACACCGTCAGTCTGGCTTCTCCCAAACCCAACAAGGTTTTCTAACTCGCATGAGTGCAAATTAAATCAAAATTGTCCATCAACTGTTGTTTGATAAGCGAATCATTCCAGCACTGACTTCAATGGGCTGACTGGCTTTTGGCGACCCTGGGTGAAAGTTTGTTGTAGCATCTCTTCGGTCATATTTTCATCATGTTTCTTTTTG
Organism: Pagrus major; assembly: GCF_040436345.1. Lineage (NCBI taxonomy): Eukaryota > Metazoa > Chordata > Actinopteri > Spariformes > Sparidae > Pagrus > Pagrus major. The sequence continues at coordinate 2,912,295 of NC_133225.1, read as the reverse complement.
AACAGCTGTGTCTGAAATGCATTTTAAGGATAAGGTCACCCAAAACTTTTAATTCAGTCATCGTTTACTTTCCCTCGAGCCTGATTGAAATTTGGGTAAAGTTTCGTCGTCCACAAAACATTTCTGGAGCTTCACGGCGAAACAGCTTTGTAGCATTCTCTGAAACAACTGAAGAAAAAACCCACATAACATGGCTCCATACAGCTCGTCCAGGTGTAAATAATGTCTTTTCAGATCAGTTTGTGATCTCAGGGCTTTCAGAGACTTGGATTATGCCAGACGAGCTGTATGGAGCCACTTTGTTTGTTTGTTTCAGTCTCAGACATCTTCAGGTGTTTAGCAGAATGCTGCGACACTGTTTTGCTGTGAAGCTTCATAAATGTTTTTTGGACTACAAAAGTTCACCTGACTTTCCATCAGCACGGGGGGACTAGATAATGACTGATCTTTCATTTTTGGGTGAACTCATCCTTTAAAAAGGTCCAGCCTGGTTGACGGTGTGTGTTGGTGACATCTAGTGGTGAGGTTTGTCTGTTCTGGGATACTGTAGAAACATGGCAGCCTCATGTGGAAGAGGAGCTGCTCCCTCTGTAGATATAACATGTTTATTCAGCATGACATTCTTAGTTTCAAATGATCATAGACTAATGAAAACATAACTCTAAATATTATATTGCATTTTGCCAATAGAGCCCATTAAATCCTACATACTGGACCTTTAAAGCTAAACCTACAGAGACTCAGACCAGCTAATGGACTGTAGATCTTTATTTTTTTTATGCTAGAAAAATTTATTTTTCATTTGACATTTTTCTCAAATTAAACTGAAGCTGGACTCAAGTGTTTTCAACTCTTGACACACACTACTGTTGTACATGATACTTAATTATTGTGTTGCATTCGTGTCTTTCTGACAAAATAACTGAACATACTGTGATTTTGTTCGTATGTTGCAATGGCTTTTTTTTTTCTGGTGTATTAGAAAGAGGACATTTCCCTGACTTGGCAGTCGGTACTAGTAAAAATGACGAGACTATCTCCAGATTGCTGCGAGCGATGACTCCAAGATGTGCAGATAGATGCTGCTGTTGACAAGAAAATCGTCACGATAACAGAAAGAAACTGAGTTGTTGCAGTGAGAAATAATGATAGAGCAACAACGACATGTGGAAAATGGAAGAGAAAATCAAACAGTGTATGAATGAGAATAATTGATTAGAAATTCACTGTGTACACACCATGTACTGTATGTATGTATGTATGTGTGACTTTACATGTATATAGTGCTCTGACAGAAGCTGAGTGGAACCAGACACGTGCCTGTCCTCTCGCTGCAAAATTGGTACCAAGGTTTTTTATGAAATGAGTAAAATTACACAAGGAAGGAGGTGTGTGTGTGTGTGTGTGTGTGTGTGTGTGTGTGTGTGTGTGTGTACCTCTGCATGCCTCTAGCTGGCCTGTAAGAACTTTACGAATCTCTGAGACCCACATATTTTTCACATCCATGGAAGGAGCCTGGGGAAAAATACACACACACACACACACACACACACACACACACACACACACACACACACACACACACACACACACACACACACACACACACACACACACACACACGTCAAGAAACATACAACAAAAGCCTCTGAACACTGGTGCTGAGTGACAAACTGTAGTGATCTGTGTGGTGTAACACTGCCCCCATGAGGTGGATTGTGGAAAAGATCACTGCATGCCATTTAATGTATTTTTCAGTTGTGTGATATCTTTATTTAGATCCAAAAAATGTAAAAATACACTTACATAAATTATTCATAATCAAATTCATTATTGAAATATTTGTATTAATTCACATCACAGGGTGTTCAAATGCTGTTTTTTCAGCTTTAGTTGCCATTGTGAAATAAATGTGTTCACCCTGACCTGACCTTTCTTCGTCCAGAGGAGCATTTTAGCACCAGCTCAGACATAATCTCCAGCCATACTAACACATCTGACATCACATATGTCGTGGTTATTGACGTACAGTGGACATGTGTGTGCTGGTGGAAACAGAAAGCTGATTTTTTTAGCATATACCATATAAAAGAGCTAAACGTATAGGAAAGGTTTCGTTTTTAAGAAACAGGGCCTTAGATACAGTCAGGTAGTTTTGTTCAGTGGTCCCAACCTTGGACCATCCGATAAATCTGAGTGGTTTTTGGGCCAATAATGTAGAATAAACAGATTTTGTGATGCACAAATCTGTTTTCATATTTTGGATTGAACAGAGACCATCTGATGTCTCTTTGAGGGAACTGCTAACAGCTCGTGGTCACGTGAAAGAGGCCCTGACCAGACGGTGCTTTGTCCAGACCCAACATGTTCATGATCACGACCAATTAATCTCAACAATGACTTGTACCTTACAAGCTTATGTTTTTAAATGTGAAGAATGTATAATTTATATTTCCCACCAGTTAAAGGTAAACAGAAAGTTGAAAATGCAGTTGAACATAAGGAGGACTGAGGAAGGGTTTGTCTTCAACATACCTGGATGATGTAAACCTCCTCTCTGCCGTTGTACCACACTTCAAACTTCTTCATATCGCCTTTGACGTTCTCTGTGATCCCCACAGCGCTCATCTGGACACAGACAGGAAGGTAAAGAGCTGTGAGATGCAGCAAAGCTGAACGGTTTCATAAGCAACGACTAAAAGACACGAGTAAAAATGACCAGAACACTGAGGGTGACGTGGCCTCGTTAACCTGTGAGTGAGGAACCAGGGCAAAAGATCTGCTGTTGACACTTGTGTGCACTGTGTCTGTTTCCTGTTGCCTTGAAGTTCCCATAATAAAGTACTGTGAATACAGAATTACTGTGCTGAAAGGATGAATGACCTGAACGCACCGTCACACAGAAACTGGATCACTGGTCACAGGAGGTACTTCAGGGGCAAACAATGAGCCAGGTTTAATGACATTTAAGTATGTTTGCTGTTTATTCATTCAGTTCTGCAGCATTTCATTTCTGTTTATCCTCAGTCAGACCCTGCTACTGTTCATTACAACACAGACTGCAATACATGATGTACTCGGCTGTTTATGCTGAACATAAAGGAGAAGTGACTGAATTTCTTTCATGCTCGACTCCCTATGTGACTGGCTTTCTGTGGACTTGTTTGGATGTGAACCTGAGGAGCTGTGCAGCATACTTATCAACGACAGCTCCAGTTCTGCAGATGATTTAGCGGTAAACTTGTGGCGTTGAACTGCTCTGAGAATCATCCATCATACTCGTAGGATGTGGCTTGACGAATTCATAGTTTCACTCGACTGTTTTTGGTTTGATTTGCTCTAATTAACCTTGTTTCCGGCAGCAGCAGCAGCAGCGGCAGCAGGCAGCTGTGGTCACAGAAAATACTCCTGACGCCGACAATAAAACAACTCGAACAGCAGGAGGATAAAGTTGTGACTAAGAGGGGAGAAAGTCGGGCATTTAGCAGCTGAGGAGACATATCTTTTCTCAGAAGGTGGACAGAAGCAAAATTCCAGATGAATGCAGATGCTGCTGCGTGTCTGCTGGATGTGTTTGTATGCATGAAGAAAGTGTAGTGTTCAGTGTCACGTGGCACGTTTAATAAACTCTGACCAGGAGAAGAAAAACAGAGGCAGAAGCAGTTAAATTCATTGGCAGCAGAATCAACCAATCGAGGGGACGTAAACTGCTTTTTTCTGTTCATTGGTTCAAGTTCACGTCTGGTTTTCATTCAGATTACAGTCTTCACTTTGCCAAACAACGAGGAGTCAAACAAAAGAGACAGCTGTGAAAAAAGCAACACATGCAGCACCATCTGTAACTGACCTTGAGCGAGTGTTTGAAGCCGTAGGACGGGGTCTTCTCGTGCCCGTCGGTGGTCTCCTCTCGCTTCTTACAGAACAGCAGCATCTTGTCATAGAGGAACAGGTGTCTCTGCATGGGCTTAAACCTGGCCAGGTCCTTCACCTGAGATCAGGTAATCAGTCAGTCAGTTAATCTGTATGTCTACCCATCCACACTTCAACTATCATCTTCATGTGGTTAAGTGTGTTAGTGCAGAACTGCAACTGTATGACGACTGTCCGGTACACCTGTCGCAGGTACGCTGCAAGGGCCATGTCATTTTGGGAGTGACTGGCAATCGACCTATTTAGTTGTTCGGGTACGAGGAAGTGTTTTCTGTTACTGTGATACCAAACTGAAATAAATGGAAACCAACAGAGCCCGACAGGTGTGCTGGAACAACACAACTCATTTGTGCACGAAAATGAAAAAAGTACTGTTCTCTAAAGTCACGATGCTCACAGATGATTTCATTTATGTGCAGAAATGAACAAAACAACATTAGAAAACTTTACTTTTCATCCACAGAACAGCACAAAAACATTAGGTTTTGTTAATTCTGATGTTTTTTTCCTCCTTGACATCAGACAGGCTCTGTTGAATAAATGGCTACTGAAAAGGGTCAGCAAAAATGTAAGTTATACGTTAATTAAGGAGGTAAACTTGCACCGCTTTGGTTCTTTAAAGCTTCTCTGTTTGACTCCAGTAGAAATGACATACATGACATCCTCTTCTGATCATGTAGGCACGTGTGATGTTACATGCAGAAGTTGTACCTTGTTGTGGCCTTTCTTGTGGTCGGTCCACACGTTGAAGGATCCCTGCATCAGCAGCTTCCCGAGCTCACTCAGGTTTCCCTGTGAACATCAACACACAGACGTTTACATCACACAGTCACAGCAGTCAGCAGCGGCCGTCATTTTATGTGCACGACCCAGCTTCAGGTCTACAGCACATCATGTGGGGTTGAGGGGAAATAAAGGAAAATCTGTAATCCGTAAAATCTCTCCGATGCTTCTACCTGTAAACATTTCTGTCACGGTGTGATGACCAGCTGACAAATATAGTTTGATCAAAGTTTCTCTTGTTCGGGCCCGGTACCACCACACTGCTAAAATGTTAAAATTGAATGTGCTGAACTCCTGACAGCCAGTCTTCAATCTCCACAGTGTGAAGATCTTCTCTCTGCTCCTACTTGACACTTTTGAGAACGAAACACAAATATAGCGAGTCTAGAAGCCTCTTATAGAAAAGCAGTTCAGGGGCACTGATTGATTATGCTCATGATCGAGTTTGACAAACGAGCAGCTCCTCATGAAAAGATGGAGTTCATCAAGTTAGGAGAGTTTGTTTCATCAGAGGATTAAATAAGCTCACTGATATATTCTCACATGACGCTCGTTATCTACTGTCGTGAACATACAGTGAATGTTTCGCAGCCCACTTAACAAGCCCTGCTTTCCTCAGACATCATTACCAGAAAACTGATTTATTTTACAACATGGATTTGATCCCATGATCATAAACGTTTGTGTCTTGACTGTGTCTCTGTGTAACTACAAAGATCCACATGATGATACACATGTCAAGTCTTTGAAACAGAAACAGTCAGAGCGAACACACAGGCTGAAGTCACCAGAGAGTGAAATGAAACGTTTCTTCACTAACAAAGACTTAAAACACACACAGCACAGCCAAAAAAATCACCACAACTTCCGCAACTGACCTGCACCTCTCCATGATTTATTAACTGAGTATGACTGCGACTCTTTGACCTTGTTAACAGAGTTGGTTAATGAATGATCTGGAGTTTAAGCTGGGTGGATATAGCAGTCCTATAAAAGTGTTTTTATAGGACTGCAATAAACTAACCATGCAGGTTCTTGGATATTTTGATGCAGATTTGAGAATATTTGACACACTAGGACTGTTTATGTTTGTGAAACAGCAGACGCATGCTTGAATGAAATGTGAAATGTGAATTTCCCTTCATTCACTCCACTCACACCTCAGAAAGTCCTTTAAATAAAGAGTTTTTAAGCCTGGAACCAAGCCGACCGAGTATAAGATGATTTGTGACCATAAAACATTTGATCCAGAGCAAAATAAAATTCAAAATTTAAAAAATTGGACATCTTTTTAATAATGCAAAGGTACAAGCTGTGTACATAATACTTTGAAGAGTGAACGCTTACTCATCCCATAAACCACTGCAAATCTTTCCTTTTCCATCTTTTAACCCTCAAACACGAGTACATGACCTGACCTGCAGTGATTTTTGGACCCTTCTCCACATCTACACAACACAGCATGATGGGCACACAGGGAGATCATGGTCGCTCTGTGGTAAATGTAACCGTCCAATCGCAGAAGCATTTACTTGCTGCAGACATGACTTTGTGGGTGTGGTAAACACATCCATGGTAACAGCACGCTCCATCAATCAGAGATGTTGCTGCTACACTTGGAGGGTAGGGTAGTACTTCCTGATGACACAGCAAATAAAACATGTTTTTCCTTAAAACAAAATTAATATCAGCTGGACTTGTGGCGTCCACAGGAGCATATGCCATCATGTCACAGCCCCACAGCTCGTGGTGAGTCCATCCTGACAGGTTGTGACCATACGGCTCGTAATCAACATCCTCACTTCAGAAAATACATTTTGGATGTTCACTTCCAGAACCGCACTGTTGAGCTCTACCCAGCTGCATGGACTCAATCTTAAATCTATATATTAAAATGGTGGTCGATATCACATCAAGGAAATGTTGAAGAAGAAAAACAGTCGTCAGTTGTCAGACAAAACGTACGAGGTTGAGACCATCTGATGAGAACAACCCTCGACTCACACACTTTGATCACACGGGCATCGACTCAGGTAAAGTGAACGGATCTCTCGTAGATAATGTGCGACTGCACCGGTTCTGTTGTCTTTGAAGTAAGAAGTGAGGTAAAGAGGTAATAAATTCCTCGTATGCATCGACTCTCCACATTTGCTCTCTTTACTCTCTTCCTCCCTCTCTGACGTATCTGTCGTTGACCCAGAAGTTAAAGTGACAAACGACCAAATGAATGCACCATTACCTTGAATAAAATTAAGATTTCTCTTGGTTTAAAGATTGTAGGTAACATTTATGATGGTGATGATGGTTTTTAGACATTTTAATGATAAAATGTTACTTTCTTTAAGTCTGGTGAACCTAACACAAGGTTACATTTCAGTAGAGTCAACAAGGCTTCGGTCTGGTTTCCTTGTTTCTCAAGTTTTCTCGACATTTTTACAGTTTGCATAAAGATGATGATGACGATGATGATGATGAAGTAACTCCGCGTACTGACCTCAAAGCCAGTGATGGCTATCTGGTGCATGGAGTCGTTGACTGACTTGATGATGTCCAGCATGGTGGCTAAAGCCTCCTCCAGCTCAGCCGTCCCCTCGCCCTTACTGCACTTTAACATCTCCTGGAACACATGAAGCAGGTTAGAAAGGTTAGAAAGGTGAGTTAAGGATAAAAAGAAGAAAAACAAGAGAATGAACACAGAAGAGGAGAAAAAGAGGAGAGAGAACAAGACTGATGATGATGAACACTGAGGAGTAAATCATTAACGCTGATAGGCAGGCGGAGGTGACGGGGTTATCAAGCTGAGGATGAGGTCTATTGTCTGAGTAACAGCTCCTCTGGTGTTGAGTAAACCCTCATCAATGATGTATATCTGGCTGCAGTGGACAGGATTTCACTGGAATCTATTTTGGTGATGTATTGAGGGTTAAGCATTTTTAAAAAGCGTTCGTGTACTATAAGAGGCGCAATATTTCAGAAAATTTAGTTTTTTATTTCCATTGTTAACATAAGGCTACAGCGGTTTGTATACAGTTTTATAGGATTTTATTAACAATTATTGCAGATGTTTCCCCCGACCTTACCCTGAACTTGCAACTGAAATATAATCTTACTTTATTTCTTGCCAGACACCTGGCAGCACAAAAAATAATAATAAGTTTATGTTTAATAAAGTTGAAATACAATTTTGTGCTGCCACCTCTTCCAAGTACAGAAGCCCTGAAGGGCAAGTGACATTTTTTTCTGGTGCTCCATTTTCTAACTTTCGCTCGTGAAATTTTTTTTCACATGTCGAGCCGAGTGAAAAAACTTATTTTGCTCTGTTTCACACATGAAAAAAAAAAATTCACTTGCCCCTCAGGGCTGCCATAACCAAGCTTGTGTGGTTTTTCGGCGCAATCACTTCAAAGTCCTAATACTGACACCTACAATGTGTGGATGAGCTGAAAGAGAAATCATTTCTTTGTTACTAAAGCCCCATTAAAAGTTTTGTGAATTTTGACCTCCTAAATGTTTAAACTTTGTTTTGAGACCTTTGCTTGTGAAGGAGTGGAGTCAAAGGTCAAAACACAGGTACATCCAACCACTGCCCATTAAACACAGTCAAGACGAGGACACGCAGATCCTCCTTAAATTATTTGCCCTAACTATTGACTGCATATCCATAAAAAAGGCTATTTTAATGCAGCACACTTACATGAAACCCTTCCTGCTTTACCCAACAAACCAACACATCATTAAACAAATCAAACCTCCATCCAACTCCGTTTTATCAGATTTACTGGAAGTTTAGAGGAGCTTCCAAACCACGTGATCAAGCACAGTCTAAAGTCTGCAGATTGGTTAGCGATCAGATCATAAACCTGCACACTCCAACATGAGGAGTGGAGCGGTATATGATCATAAATGTGGGCGCTGTGGTGAGAGACTGAAGCCTCGCTGTCAGCGGCACCAGGCTGGGGATAGAGCTTTCAGGGAACTCCTGTGGGGGATTAAGTGGAGCAGGCTCGACTAATTAGCCGATAATTACACAAAATAATGCCCCGTTATTAATGTACTGAAGTATTTGTCAAACAACATTGGGATGATTTTTTATTCAGGCTTTGAAATCAAATCAAACAAGCTACTCAACCAAAGCAAGCGAGCAGACTTCAGAGTTCATATCATTCACTGTCGCACAGCTGACAGCCAGACAGCCCAGTGGTGTTTCAACCAGAGCTCAGGCAACATATCAGAGCGCTATGACAGCAGATGGATTGCTTTACAGTTGACCTGACCTTTACTGATGGGAGGTGAGCAGTGCTGCGACGTACTCATTCTTTCAATATAGAGAGCAAGACTGCAAAATGCAATAATACTCACTTACACACTTCACGAGCGGGCTTTAATGTACAATTTCTACACAGCGAATTGGAGAGTTTCATTAACACTCTATTAAAAACTTCCCATGAGCCCTCATCTTGATCTATTTGCGTGTCGTTTTCCATCAAGCACTCCACTTCTGCAGCTCGTGGAGCGGATCTTTGTCGCATGAGATTTCCACGTCTCCAAAGTAAGTTGGACAAAATCACTGACCGTAACGCAACGCGCCGAGCAAGACAGGGATTGAAATAGCAAAGGTCTGCGTTGGTGTGGCTTATCTCTTGAACCGGAGAAAGCAGCAGAAGGTCGGCTGTAAATTTCTACATCAAGAGTCGAATCACAGATCATAATAACAAAGTTTATTATGATCATCGAATGCCTGTTCTTCCACTGGTTGTCTCACACGTTAACAGCAAATCAAACACTTCATAGATTCATTTGTGCCGTAACAATGTGTGTGTGTAGTTACCTTGAGCATGAGCTGGTATTTGGTGATCCTCTGGACAGGCTTCAGCAGGTAAGCGTCCAGAGAGAGTTTGTGGTCCAGTTTCTTCTGGCATTCCTATTGGCACACACACACACACACACACACACACACACACACACACACACACACACACACACACACACACACACACACACACACACACACACACACACACACACACACACACACACACACACACACACACACACACACACACACACACACACACACACCAAACATTTTCCGTCAGGAAGCGACATGTGCTGCACCGACTCAACCTGCTGTTAACGCTGCAGCAGGCAAATGATCATAATTAAAACACACCTGTTCCAAAAAGTGACAAAATGCGTTGATGTTGCTGTTTAGGTATTTAAATTGTAGCTTCACGATGGACAGTGTCTTCTGCTGGCGTATGGAAGTGTCCTGAAGTCTAACATCATAAACAGCACCATACGCTTGATGACTGAACTTCGTCATGACCTCCAGAAGAAGATCTAATTCACCAAATCTTACAAGGCTCCTTATACTGTTGTTGTCTCCTTATATTGTGTGTGTGTGTGTGTGTGTGTGTTACCTGGAAGAAGAGGCTGTCTCCACACTGTCTCCAGAGGACTTCAGAGCGGGGTTTATTCTGACAGTACTTCTCATACACCTGGAGCTCTTCTTTCTGTCGACACAAAGGCATGTCAAAGTCACGAGAGGGCCTTAAATCAGCATCGGCAGTTCCTGGTCCACTTCAGCTGTTTCTCAAGTATGAAATACCCTCATCTACGAATCTACTCATTCTGTGCGTTTGAGTAAAGGAGCCTACTATCATGAGACAGACACCGCTTCCTACAAATATACATGTTGGAGGAAACGTGCAGTAACTGGCCTCCATCTTACTCCCAATGTCATCTGCACTTCGTGAGATTTACCCAAAAGCAGCCACTCACATATCTGGACCCAGCACTGGAAACTCAAACACTTCTTGTCTTGTGTGTCACTCAGTTGTCAGTCACCTTATCCTGCTGCTCACTGCCAACCTTCTGAATTCATCTTGTCTGGTACTTCTAGTCACAGCTGACCTCAGATCATTGCCGACAACATAAAACACATCTGGTCATCGCGGCCTACATACGTAACCCCGGTTCAGTTGTTCAGTCATGGCTGACAAGTTGCCATGTTATGTTGCTGGTAAGTGCTACATATTATTGCTTTCTGGTAAGTCGTCATGTTAATTGCTCTCCAGTGATTGCTGCCACACTCATTGCATCCTAGTAATTGCTTTATTTTTTATTGCATCCTGATAATCTCTGTCTCGCTGACGCAGGTCCCTCGTCATTGCACAACTGTACTGTAATTCAAGTTATTTTTCCAATTCATTGCTCGTCATCTGCTGCCTTTTATATAATGAAAAATAGAGCACTTTTGTTTTATCAGCTACACTTCTCCATGAATTAACTTTACATTATGTACTGTATCTAGAAATCTGCTTCGACCCCATCAGGTAATGAGGTAAGGTAATACTTCTTTTGGGGGGGAATTCCTTTACAGCACAGTGCGTCACTACCCAATTAAAATATGATGTCATAACCCTTCCTATTGTGTCAATAAATTAATTTTCTAATTCTTTCAGCATATCTGAAATAAAGTATCTTCATTGAAATATAGTTGAGTAAAAGTGTGAACTAAGAGAATGGCAATATTGCTGTAAAATACTACGTACTTGGGTAAATGTACTTTGTTACTGTCCACCACTGTTTCTGAGCTACTCACCCTTTTCAGAAAACAGGTTCCCACCAGCTCTGGTTTCTCTGCACAGTTCTCCAGCTCCCTCAGAAATGTCCTGCAGGTGATTAATGAACACAAGAACAACAAGAACATGACACACGTTGTAATTTTTAATCTGGCGAGCAGGAAACCAACATTAAGCCAATGCTTTAAGTGACTAAACCATTAAACTGAAGTGTGTAAGCAGCTTCAACAACTTGGACATTAATTTGTTTCAATATTTGTAAGCGTGACATCACTGGATGTTTTTAATGAGACCTGGGGACAATTTCCAAAAATTGTCCCCCAAAAAAAGGCTATTTTTTATTTTGAACCTTATTTTGAAAGTGGTTTTCGTGCCTGAACCTAAACAGAGCACCTTTCTGAGGTTTTGCAAAAATGTCCTTTCCCAACATTTATTCTGGCGATTGGGTTGGTCTGGTTTTGCTTTAGCAGGGCAGGTCCACTCGTTTCATTATCAAACATAATATTCATTTGTCAGTTGCGCCAAACACCAATTCATAGTGTCACTGTTTAAAACAACAACATATTTTTGCATATAATATGTGCTATAATATGTAAGAACTCATAACTGGTTATGAAACAGTCCCAATTTAATACTGATGCTTCAATACAGTATGACCTACACAAGCAAATGTGGAAAGGCTGGCTATTTCTAAATGGTTATTATTGATACTGTTACTATTTTTTTATGGCAGAGTGCTGAGGATGAATCGAGGGGTCTCAGTCTGAAGAAAGAAGCTGCTTTGTAGTCTCGTGGTACGGTATGACAGTAAGACACAAAAAAACACTGAATAGTTTACGCTGTTTGACGCCACCATCAACAAAAAGTGAAAATTCCTTGTAGCAGCCACCATGTAAAAACACCTCTTCCATTAAAATGACATTTTACACATGACGGTTGGTTTATGGGTCATGAGAAGATGAGAAGATCTACCAAGCCCGTGAAATCATTGTATAAAGTGTTCTTGAGGCTCTAAAGGAGTCAAGTCAAGTCTGATAAAATAACCCTGATGATGATCATCTCTTGGACCCGGAGATCTCAAAGCAAAACAGAAAAAGAAAGCGTTACAAACTGCAGGTGTGGACTTGTGGAAAATGTAGGGTCCAGTGATTTGTGAGGATATTTCAGCCAGTGCTGCTTCGATTTTTACCATCTTTTCTTTTTAAATCTTTTTTAGTCTTTGGCCTCTAAGTTTACGAAATGCAAAACCACGGAGCCTAAAGAAGATGAAATAATCCACTGTAGTCTAATATAGGCTCCACTTCAGACTTTTACCAGTCGCACTACAAAGAGATGAGAGGCTGTGCTAACAAGTAGACTGGGAGAGAAAAAACAGAGAGGGATAGAGAAGAGAGGTGAGACAAAACAGGAAGCAAGAGAGGCGGGAAAGGAAGTACAAGAAGAAAGAGAATGGATGAGATAAAGGATGGGAGGGAAAGGAGGAACAAGTCTTTGGTTCAGGCCTTCAGGGAGTCTAATCTGCCTGGAACGCCTGTGATGTCTCTGAATCGTTCTGCTTGTTGACGGTTGCTTTGAATAACCATCTTCTCGACATACTTGAAGCACATGCACACATGCATTCAGTTCTATAAATTACAGAGTGAAGCGACGATTTGAGGAAGTAAACACAAACTCTACAGCTCATGTGTTGACATACAGGCTGCACAGTCCCACACGTTCACGATTCCAGTCTACAAATCGTCATTATTTGTCTTTTATTGCCCGCATGAGTCTTTATGAAAGGAGAGGGGGATGAAGTAAACTTGTGAGAGCTGTTTGTGCTGGGGTCATTAAGTAAGGGAGTTATCTCTCTGATGACCCATGCCCACTGTTTAAGAGCAAATCTGATGGACTACATGGACGATACTGGTGAGCATGGTGACTCTGCCCGGGACAAACAAGGAGGCAGCCTCTCGATAAACTTTCTACAGGGTTTACTCATTTTACAGCCCGATCTCGCACCAAAGCGTGTTCCTAAACTTAACCAAGTAGTTTTGGTGTCTTTACTTGAAAGTGTAACACTGCAATTTTATCATTACTAACTTGACCATGAGATGAGACTGTGTGGTTCTCACAGGTAGGTTAGCCCAAGTACGCCGATGACACGTTTTAATATGTTAAAGGTCAGCTGGAATTATTCAAATATCAGCTGGAGATGGAGTTTTCAGCTAAATCACAGATTTAACATTAAGTAGCTACCCAGTGAGCAAAAAGTGGTCTAGATCACGTCTTTTAGACGTCATTTATGGACATCCAAGACGTCTAAAAGACGTCCTCTTGGGAGCCAAAATGAAAGTTTTTTTATACGTCTTTTCTAGACGTTGTATAGACGTTTATATGTCGTTTGTCGACTAATTCTGGCTGTCTGTGGACGTCCAGATCATAGCCAGTATGAATGTCTATTCTCGACTAATTCTGGATGTCAGTGGATGTCTAGATTATGGCCTGACTGGACGTCTTTTCTCAACGTCATTTATCGACTAATTCTGGCTGTCAGTGGACGTCCAGATCATGGCCTGGCCCGACGGACATGATATCAACCTGTTTTGGACGTCCACAGACGTTGCCTGCTCAGTGGGTAACTACAGATAAAATCTGCTTGCGACACAGCCAGCATCAACAAACACTTGGGTTGTAATCTTCTTATATGGTTGTGATAGAGTGGAAACTCAATCACTTACATCTTAGTCACCTTAAAAAAAACACAAATATCTTAAAACTTTGGCTCATAAATCTACAACTACTATTTTTAGGATGACTTCTCTCGACCCTCCGTTTTAACACAACCAAAACAACGTCAGGTCTCCACTGATTGCTCTGGAACACAGACACATCCTATACAGACAGCAGTCATGATGGTCATCGTGTTAACAATAGTGACACTGCTGCTAAGGTGCAAAGGTGAAATAAGATATAGCATGATTAGTGTCTCATACTCATAAATAATCATAAAAACACAAAAGGAATGTTTAGGAAAAATTAAAAAGGTGATTAAATACTACCTGGATATCTCTCTTCTGAGTAAAAGAAGTGTAAATATACATAAGTAAGTATATATGGAGGTGACCTACTATTTTAAAATGTAAACTATGTGCAAACAGGATGAACACTGAACAAGCAAACACACTCAACAGCCACAGCAACAATGGAAACACTGGCTCTTTATCTAATTATGCAATACAATTTAGCTGGTTACGATACAGTATCAGTGCTGTGAGCTGTGAGGCCGGGGTCAAAAGATCAGCCGGGAGTCTTGACATAATATACAGTATCTGTTCTGTTCCTCCCACTATTTGCACAGAATATCTTAGTCCTAATGTTTGATTGTTAGGAAGACACTATTTCTGTGTGTCTCTGTGTGTGTGTGTGTGTGTGTGACCGCCTTCAGCAAACAGACAAGCTGGGATGCAAACTGTGGATAGACGGACGTTGGACTTAGAGGTAATACAAGAGTGTAAGAGAGTGAAAGACAAAGTGAAAACGTGTTTATATAAGTAACAAAACAGCCACTGAACGTTCGTCTAAACTGCGGCTTACTTCGACCCGTTAACAAGGCACTGACTGGTTTAATTTCACAAAATACGTATGGTCATTTGAGGGTGTTTGGACTACTTTGAAACCACTGTGATATGATATTATGAAAAACTGAACAATCTAATGGAAGCTGATCAAGATGACTTCACTCCTGTGGAACTCACAGTTTACAGTGTCAGAGAGGTATTAAGTTTGCGACCGATATCAGTGTTTCCAAGACGTAGTGGCAGGGCAGTGTACAAAATACATTCCACCCACCTGTTGTGAAATTCATATATCTCTGGCAGGTTGCCAAACAGCACATCCCTTTTGTTCTCCAGGGACGGGGGGATGAGGTGGCTGAGCTCTGAGTTATCCAGCTCTGCAAAATAACCCTGGGATGGAGGGTGAGGAGGAGGGTAGAATAACGGGACAGATAAGAAGAAAAAGAAAGCAAGATTAGCCGTAATAAGCTGTAAAACATCTAAAACATCTAATCATTTCGACTTAAGACTTCGGTCCACCTGCAGTCCTGCAGATTGACATCTATAGGTGATGAGAAGACTTATTTACACCAACACATCATGCTTTGCTCGTGTGATCAATAAACTGTACTGTCAGAATCAAATGCAGTCCTGCTGGAGTTCAACATTTCATGCGTTTGTAATCCAGCAGAAAATTGATTGAACATACTCGACCCAGGAGATCATATGAAGGTTATACACTGACATGAGTCTGAAGGTTTAACATATGAGGGAAGAGAAATGTAGTGTTCAGCTCAGGGATGCACCAGTTCAGTGTCTGGATTGAAGACTATGCTGAAAAGATAAAATCCAACACAGAGACCTACGTCAGAGTCAGGTATCAGGAAGTCAAGTGACTCCAAACTAAAGGTGTATGACTAATAATCACTGTTTAAAGTAATGGATCAGACCAGCCCTCTATATTGGAGGATTAGCTCAGTACATTGACATGGTTATACAGTGTAGTTTGTTGGGATTGAAGATGTTTTCAGTAAGCAATAGACCGTAGTCACATGGCAGCCATTTTCCTCTTTTTTCACGCTCAGGGTACGGCGCTCAAATGTTGAAGTGCTTATATAAATGTAGTGAATCTGAGAGACGACGACCATTTCACAGATTCTCCATTGATCAGCAACTGAAAAGACGACAGATAATGAACATTCAGAGGGACACTGGGCCATATTTCAAGGTTAAACAACATATCTGATAACCTGTTAGCTACCATTAGACAGCAGCTAACGTCAGCATTCAACCACTTGTGTTACATGATAGGAAAGCTGAATATTAATTCTCAGTTATCAACACACATCATTTATTTAACGTTGCCTTACATATACTAAAGTTAGCTATCGTCTAGCTGTAGCTAATGGGTTACCAAATATGTCTTGTTTACCTTGAAATAAGGCCTCGTGTCCCTTCAGATTTTCACTATCCACTGTCCATTCGCTGCTGATCAATTAAGAAGCATGTAAAAGCGGTGGGAAATGTAAGCATGAAAACTGTACCTCCATGATACTTTGCAGTTCCTCCACGTACAGCCTCTCTGTTTCAATCAGCTCAGTCATGATGTGTCTGCAGAGACAGAAAGAAAAAACATTCATGTATTCATCTATGCAGCTGTCCACTTGGACCCACTAACGCAATATTGACAACAACATGAAAACTCAAATAATGGCTTTTTCAATCTTTGCACAGCAGTAATGACACCAGAAAGTGTTTTGTGGGCGTTTAGGATGAGCAGTGAGATCAGACTTCATCAGGGTTTGTCTCCCATTGGGCAAATGTGGCGCCATTACAAAAGGGAAACATTTTTTTATTTCACGGTGCCTCCTCTACATTGGTAATTGCATCGTTACCCTGATGTTCAATAAAAGGGACTTAATCGCTTTATAAGTCATCAGGAAACTGAACATTCATGTTCAACCTTCATGATTCAATTATGCAGTGAGGATCCTTCCACCAGGAGGAAGTCGACTTTATAGCCGTGTTTGCTATACAGTGAGCTTCACAGGAAACAGGGCTGGGCTGACAAAGGTGATGCATTACAGGTGTGGAGGGAAAAGTCGCCACAAAAACCTTAAAAAACACATAAAACAGAAATAAAATAAGACAAACAGAGCAGGACCATGACGCAGATATCCATAGATAAAGGGATTCCCTTTAGTGCCTCCCCAAGGACACATCTGTCATTATTTCAAAATGGTAAACAAGCTCTGTTATGTCATTTTACAGTTTGATCGGAAGGAAGGGTTAGCTCAACAGGAATATTTGAGGATTTGCCCAGGAGCTTGAAGGAAATCTACTCCCTGTTCTCAGAACATACCACAGTAAATGGATCATTGTTTATCTGCAGCGGTTTCTAACAGTTGTAAATCTAAGAGAGCGGTTTACAAATGTAATTGCTGTAATGGCTTTATCAGACATGTAGACTTCCACACCTACATCAGAGAGGAGAGCAGCGCCCAAGAAAGCCGTAAACGAATACTCCATTGACTTGATCTAATGATGGATGCAGCGGTACCACAGATGTTTTTCATTTGACTGATTCTTCTTCCTCATCTCGACCTGGTCGCCTACATTACCCACAATGAAACTCTTGCACCTTGGTCAGAGATTTGGGAGTGTTATGTTTGTAGCAGCTCATAGTTACTCGAGCAGAGACTTGAGACGGGCAGCGTGTTTGTCTTCAAACTACACCTCCAGCTTGTGACACGGGCTTTGGCCCAATCCCAATTTTTTAACCTTCCCTCGAGCTTTAGAGTGCTACAGAAACATCAGCAGCCAGTACTGGTTGTTTTATGGTTGTTGTAAAGAAAATGACAATAATTCATTGAAACAACAGAGAATTTGAAGTGTGCCATGGAGCCTTATCACTTCACCGTGGCCCTCTTTCCCAGCGTGAGTGCGTGAAATGGAGGAAGGGGGCAAGGAATGCATGGGATTGGGCCTTTCTGGTAAACATTTGAAGTCTTAACCCTAGATAACCCTGATGACATCATCCAGTTTTGAGGATGAGTATGAAAGCTCATTCTTGACTTTGGCAAACAAGTCAGAATTCAAGTGAACCTTTTAGCTGTTTCCGGAGCTTTTCACCACATGGTATTCATCCTCGATCCATTGGGGAAGATGAACAGATGCAGTTGAAAGTTCTGGAGAAAGCTTGTAAGTTATTTGACCTGAGACTTTATTGGCAAACTGCTTTTATAGCCTTCATTATATCCAGAGAATGATTTGTTTCATGTACATATGTTTTTATATCACACCCAGAGCTGTGCTAAAAGGCTGTCTAATGCTAAAAGGCTGTCTAATGCACACAACATCAATAAAGCTCAAAGTAACTGCATGAGGTGCTCCCATCTGTCACATCACACATACAAACAGGAAATGAAAGAACTTGTGCAAATGTTTTTTATGCTGGACAACCGGAGACTTTTCAGGTGTCTGTGTTTTCGTTGCTGCAAATCTGACTTGCAGACTGTAACTGAATCGCTTCTCTCTAACCTTGTTATAACTGAGAATGTGCACAAGCACAGGGACACAAAGGGCTCTTCTTGTGCGCTGCTCTCTTAGAAAATACTCACAACATGAGTGCTGGTACTGATTTGTACGATTTCACACATGTGCTCATGCACAGACACAGACTTCTCCTCAACCTGAAACCATAATTAGGTTTATTGCACATGATGCATGGATCAGCTGATGCAACCTGGAGGACATGCATTCTATATACTGTTGAACATAAGTTAATATTTAATGAATGTTCTTTGCCAACAAAAAACAAGAACCACTGACAATTCACTACTTTAGACCTTTAAATATAGACTTTTGGTATTGAACTCGGACCCTCAGAGGACCGTATGGTATAGTTTTGGTACCTGGCAAAATATGTCTGAGCACAGGAAAGTGTCAAGTAAAACATTTCTGCATTACATGTCAGATTTGAAATCTTCTTTAGTTATTCTCTGATTTGTTAAAGGACAAGCAAGTCATTTTATAGTCACGTGTCCCGCCCACCCTCCAATCACATGTCCAAGACCAACTTTCTTCATGGAGTAGTGCTGGAACGAGACCTTAAACCCAGAACTAAGTTAGCATTTTCACACTCCCGCTTGAATGGGTTTTTCAGTTAGATGCCTGTAGATTGTTTGTAGCCTAATGCTAGCTTTTTTTTTTTACTTCTGATGATTTCAATTACGCTTCAAAAATAATAACAGTGGTGTTTATCTGTGAAGATTATCTTGCTGAACAAAAGGTGTCGTATCAAGTATCATAAAAGTTGCACTCATAAAAAATGAAACATATTTAATCCAGTACACTGGTCTGGTGTGACTGCTAGCTTACACTGGTACAAGTTAGCTAATATCAAACTTTATATGGTAAATATTGTTGTGAAGCTGATATAGTTTGCTGATTTAATGTCTCCCTCTCTACTTGTGCTGCTACTATCACACAACATTTAAGATCTGAGAACTTTGGCTTCTCTTCTTCAATCAAAATGTAACAATAGAATCAATATTTAACATAGTCTTGTATTAGTATTGCATAAATGACATGACACCTGCGCTCCCATGTGATAATATGTACCACTTTATACCCACATATATTCAAAAGTTATTCCGACCCTCCAGTTTCTCTCCCTCTATACGGTGTTGATTGCACAGTTGAGTCACGACAATCTCAAAGATGCCTCAATAATCCTTTCATCTATCTTTTCTTCAGGCTTATTAAATTTAAATGATAGAGTAAATAGAGTTTCATTTGGCTGCAAATGAACCTAATTGAGTTTCAACAGTTTCCTGTTTACTGAGGTTTCAGATTGCGAGCGTAGGGGATGGTTTCTGTGTCTCTCTGGGGTTACACTGGAGACAGTATCTGGGGCGCTCAGTCTCAGTCGCAGGGAGTAAGCATTTAGGACTAATATCTGTCTGTTGTTCTTGTGGTGAGCATTATATTTTATTATATTATATTATATTGTGCATAGTTTTCCTTTCTTTTTTTGATAATGCCATATTACCACTCACTTGTTTGTTTTTTGTAAATATCTTGCTTTGTTTCTATTTATTTTCTATTTAACTTTATGCATATTTTTCTGATTCTTTTTCCTGTACTGTTGCATCTCGAGCTGTTGTAACAAGTGAATTTCCCCGTCGTGGGATAAATAAAGCCAATCTTAATCTTAATCTTAATCTTAATTGTAGCGTGAGAGGTCCAGTGTGTGGGAATCTTATGCCTTTAATTATATATTATTCATTAGTGAATAATCACCTGAAACTAAGAATCGTCTTTTTGTTACCTTAGAATGAGACATGTTTGTTGACAGAGGGAGCGGGTCCTCCTCCACAGAGTCCACCATGTTGCACCAGCCTGTTCTCACTTCCAATCTGTCAAACACACACAGCAGCCTGGCCCTACACTAGTTACCCCTCCATCGTCACTTGTTGAATGCAGTAGCTCGAAAGGTGGGAGTCAGGGGGAATTCAGGGTAGTTGGATGCGTCATACACTGGAGTTCCCCTCGAGAGACCGGGGCCTCCTTCCATTTATGGCCAAGGGTCAAGAATAATTCAATTTGAAGTTACTGTATGTTGAGTAAGTGACTTAACGTGTGTTTTATATTATGTGATTGACTTATTTCAGGTATTGAGACTGAACATATGTTCTTTCTTATTCATATGTTTCATTTAAATAATCAAATACAGATAATTTTACATCTAAACAATAATAACATGAATAAAAACATGAGCCACAAACCTTTAAAGCAGAAGTAAGATAACCTGTACAGCAGCCTGTAGATAACAGGAACCGGAACCAAGCAGTTAAACTTAACCAAACCGTGACATTCGACAACGTTAATAACAATCCAAAAGTCATAATACGTAAAGTGTTTGTCAGCGTGCCGGTGTGCCGGTGTGTGTACTGTGCGGGGCACCAGCTCACGCACATATTGATTCATTTAAAACTGAAATTCCTCTCATGTGCCTGTGCATATAAATACTGACACTGTGTGTGAAAGGAAGCACAGATAGAGGGAGGTGGGATGAAGTGAAGGGGGAAAGAGGCGCCTCGTGGATCCTCCCCCTCTACAAGATACACCCACCCACTTCACACATACTGTGGCTCTCTCTCTCTCTCTCTCACACACACACACACACACACACACAGTGGGACCTTCAGGGCAATCAGAGCCATATTTGAAGCGCTGCTGCTGAGTTGCTGAAGTGGACTACTGCGTCTGACAGGAGGGGAAAAAGTGAGAACAAAAACCAGACGAGGAGAAGAGGAAAAAATCTAAGTGGCAGTGATGGTGAAGGAAAAAGAGAAGCAGCTGGGAAGAGTGAGGCAGAGAAAGTGAGTGTCACAGGTAGACAGATAGAGGGAGAGTTTACAGGAGCTGAGCTGAGCTGAGGAGAGGAGAGGGGTTTATCTGTACTTTACCCCACACATGGACTGGACTCAAAAACAGCCCGGTAAGCCAGGAAACACAGTGTGTATATCAGTGTGTGTGTGTGTGTGTGTGTGTGTGTGTGTGTGTGTGTGCGTGCTAAAGGGTGTTGCTCTAAATGAGGTCTATAATACCTTCCAGTGTTCAAGGCTAAAGGTGTCAGCTTGCAGCAGCAGACTGACAGAGTTAAGAGAGGTAAGAGGGGGAAAACAGGCTGCATGTGTCAAGATGATGAAGTCAAACAGGTAAATAGTCCTGGAACTCAAAGCATTTTTTCTCTCTCTCCGGGTCTCTGCTGGAGAGGTTGCCTCGACACAGTCAGAGTTTACAAGAAATGTTGCAGAAAAAGGCGGAGAAGGATGAATCAGGCTGAGGTCAGCAGGGAAACACAGAGCACACAGGGTGTAAAAGCTAGCAAACCTTGAAGAAACTCACGTGACAGAAAGTCATAAAAAGTAGCTGTGAAGTGGTTCATTCTTCGCCGGAGTACCTGCGTATGTTGTTGTGATAATGCGCTCTGGTTTCAACGTAGTACAGTTAGTTTTCATCGGTCTAAATGTTCTTTATTAATCTTCCGAGGTTCTTCTTTTTTCTGTCAGTGTTAAAAAGGAGCTGCTGTGTAGGTGGTACGGCAGTGAATACTTCTGTATCGCTTGCCAGACGGCAGCAGGGTGAACAGTGTTGGTACACTTTGGGCTCTCCTCTGTAAAAGTTGGATACACCGTATCATGTTTGCCGCGACAGATTCTCTGTAATGCCGATTCACAGCAGCATAAAACGATACGCCATCGTAACAGCAAATACAAGGGCGAAGATCACAACGGCTGATCTCTATCAATTAAGTGAGAGTGAGATAATAGCTTGATTCCAAGATCATCCGGAGCACAGGACGGTTACTGAACAGACACAGTCACAGTTTGCACACTGTATGAGGATACAATAGTGTTGCTGTATAGGTCAGAGACGACAATTAGGCCATTAGATGTGCAAGAGGACTGTGTGAGGAGGGTGTCCTTCACTCTCTCTTCTCCTGTGTGAGTGTCTGTGTCAATCTATATAAGAAATATAAGAGATATAAGAAAGTTCAGCAATTTGATCTTTAAATCTCTAAAAATTGTGATTGTGCAATTGTTTCTGCAGAACAGAACCTGGCCACCGCGCCTAAAACTGGCTCGCAGTCCAGTTCTCCTCCTGGGCTTTGTCTGGGAGTGTTTTTAGCTTTGTGTTTGTCATGTTGATGGAAGAAATGTGGTGATTTAAGAGTTGTTTAATCTGTTTGACAACATACAACAACAAGGACGGTCACGTCCATTCCGTTAATGTTCGCCACTGTATTTGTTGTCATCGCTGTAGCTCTGCCAGCTCATGACCATAGCTGCGTTTGAATAATTGAAAAGCCTGACGCTGTGGACACTGATAGATCTCGAACCGAGATATAGAAAGCTTTGTTCCTGTTTTGATTGTTTTGTCATGCTATAGGGCTTCACAACAGGTGTAGCTGCTGTTACTGATGAGAGAACAAGAAATACTGCTATTATATCCCGTACGCTGTCCTTAGGGGATATTTCATAAAAGAACAAAGGTTGTGGCCTACACTTATTTTACAGTAAAACTATAAAAATATATATTTCACAGTGTCTTTTTTTATTTAGTGGTTGTGGAATTTCCCTCATGGTAGCAGTGAAGAGCCTCTGCTGCAGCACAGTGGATGCTGGGTGTTGGTCAGTGTGAGGAGGATTTTGTTTTGAGGGAAATGTTACTCTTACTTTCATCGAGCCAGTTTGGACGGCATGTTTCCCTCATGTCTCCTCCTGCCTCCATCTGCATGTCTTCAAAAACAAAAGGAAGGCTGACCCCTTCTGTTTGGGTTCAAACCAACCGCAGCTGACCAGTCTGATGAAACTCTCTTTGTCTATTTCTTTCTCTCGTCTGTGCAGCAGGTACAGCAGTGCACCACGGTTGTTTACTACTTCGGTCATGGAGACACATGAGGACTAACATTATTACCTCCACCTGTGTGTAAGAGTTCACTGAGGAGCCTCTGTACCACCTGGGCCAAAGGTTGTCATTTGTGTTCTGGCGTGGCCCATGTTCCTGCCCGTATTAGTCGAATGCACATGCTGTATCAACAGCGTGCTGTTTAGACTTTGCCTTTTTCCACTGATCCGTCTCATGAGGGAAGGTTTCATACTGGTTGTATCACTGTCCTGACTTGGCTCTCAGTTAAGGTTTGTTAGGAGTTAGGTGTACGGTAAACCTGATATTTCATTTGACAGGTGATATGAAGTGACAGCGACGCTGCTCTTGGTACGCACCCATCATCTGGCAGCAGACGCCTGACTTCATTAATCCTGACAGGAGAAGTCACAAGTCAGTTGAGTGAACTCAGACCGAGCCACAGTGTGAGACTTTACTACGACTTTGACCTGTACACGGGTCGTACGCCTGTAGTTTTTACTGTGCGCCCACAGACGTTTCCTGCACAATGATTACAACAGAAATTTCAGTCGTACTCACTTTTAGTTTTACCTGCAAATAAAGTCCTTTGGATGGTCTGTATAACCGTCAGCTTGTTTCTCTCTTGGTGAGTACATGCTGTGACAGTAAAGGCGGGGCTGTGGACACTTCTAATCCATTTGTGGCAGACCAGTCACGAGAGTTATCTAAGATAACAGACTGTATGATTAAACTCCCATTGAATAAACATGTGCGACCGCAGCCTGAATAACACAAATATCCTGCATGCCTGTAATATTTCACCCCAGTGACCAATACCACACATTATGGAGGGAACCAAGAGTATGTGAAGGAAGTACCAGTATGTAATCCGTCCTCTCTGCTCTCAGTGCTCTCCCTCTGTTATACATTTGCTTACATTCAAAACTCGTAAACAAAGTTCACACAGACTTGAGAAAATCCAGTTTCAGTTCCTGTTAATTTCACCGTAGTAAAGTGAACTCGTCTGTACTGTCTGCTGCGGTGTAGGAAAAAAACATCGGTTGGGTAATCTGAGCTGTTCGAGCATAAAGAACTGCTCAGTGTCAAATATCACCACCTGAACATTGATATCCATCAATGTGTAAAACTCACATTATGTTCCCACTCTGAGGAAACACGCTGCAGCTCTCCAGAGAGGGTTTCAAATTTTAAGATGACCTACTTTTAATCATTTGTTGTCGCGTGAGTTCATGTTGTACTGTTTTTTTGTCAATCAAGTGACCACAAGAAAATGAATGAAGTACTTCGATCATGTTATTGGTGATCAGTTGTGCATCTAACCGCTGAGAAGCTTCTTCAGGATTCCTGCAGAGGAAAAAAGGGGAGTTTTGACTTGATGACAAGTTGTGGCAGAGCCTGCGTGGACGAGATAACATCACAATCTGCTCTGTAGCGTGAAGCTTTACAGCTTCACCTGTCTCAAAACACAATAGTACAAAACGAAAGTGTCAAATTAAATGACATGAATCAGATGAGGTCACTGAGAGAGTCTTAACTACGTCCACGAGCACATGTGACAAAACTGACAGAAGCACTCACAAAAACAAACACAGGATTGCGTCCAAACAGCATCCGTGCACGTTTCATGTTCAGCTCAGAGAGGCACGACTCTGGCTTCAGGGTGAAGATGCCCGAAGCTGTTGCACTAAGAGTAGACTAGTTTCACTGTGATTATACTATATGAGGCGTCTTTGAGATGTGTTTACATTCTTACTACAAGTCTCCTGCCACAGGAAGCACACCTCAAGAAGGTAACTACCAGTTTTTGCAAGGACCCAGAACGTACCCCCCGTCCTAATCACCAGAAGAAATGTTAGCAATGTACGTTTCTGCCAATTTTTATGTTGCAACTTTACGTTTGCTTCGGTTCAACTTTTTTAAATTTTAGCTTGTGACAGCGTTGTGCTTATGGTCTGGTAAGGTTTAGGCGCAAATACCACTCAGAAAAGATCAAGTTTTGGCTTACAAGACCTGTTTTGGTTGACATAAGCAACGAGAGATGTCCTGTCTAACTTCCTGTCCCCTCAACTTCCCATCAGAAATATACACTTTTGTCGCGCTTACAAGTGTTGAAACTCTGTCTCAAACTGCAGTATGGATGTAAACTATGACACGTACAAATATGAACGTACCAGGGAGCAGAAACATTAACTCCTGACGAGTGACCGCTGTTAATTTGCAACAGCTGCGTGTATTAACATGTAAGGGTCTCATTTTGCACTCAGTGTGTACAGTAATGTTATTTTCCATCTTCAAAGTAGATGAAATTATTCCAGTTTCTAAAGTAGCGATATCAAAGAGAGTATCAAAAATACATACACCGATACCTTTTATTAATAAAACCAGCTAATTCACAGGTGCAGGTGGGCAGAGCAGTGTGTCATGGAGAATACAGAGCAGCTAAATGGTCATATATGAAGCTGTATAGATAATTGCTTTAATTAAATAATTAAGCGGACCTCATGTCCAGAGCCTACATAGTGGATCCTCTCATGTTGTGTTTAGTCACAAGACCTGTGGATGTCAAGGCCGGCCCACGTGTTGTCAGAGCGCTCCATTGTCGGTTGACCCCGGCGTTCATTCGAAATATGCTGCTGTGGAAATATGTGTTCAACCTATTGTGTGGCAGCGTTGCACAGACGTCAGCAGCTTCTCTGCTCAGGGGCTCTGCCGGGCTAAAGCCCCTCTATTATAGCTCTTTGTGCTGGCTCGGCACTTACATTCACAGTGTCCTCCGCAGAGTTAAAGACACTCAGCCAACGTGGGGGACGGGCTGTTTACAGTATACAATGCTGATTTACATGTTTACATGTCCACCATCCGCCCTGTTCTGGTCCCAGTTGGGCCTGAATGATGTCAGGAAAATATCTTATCAATACAAAGATACATCTGTTTGTATCAAACATAAATACACATTCATCTTGTTTTTACATGAAAAGAAAGATAAAATGATGCAGCTGTTAGTTGTAGAAGTCCTGCAAGTCACCTTCTAGATCAATGTAGATAGCTTTCTTTTGAAGATTGACCAGTCTGATGACATTTATCCAGTGATGAAATTGAATTTACTGTATCGTGATGTGATGTTTACTGAAGCAGATAAATGGAAGCAGATCTTTGAGTTTCAATTTTGTAAGATATAATTCAGCTGCATGTCATTTGAACATCACGCTTGTTATCTCGTCCCTGCGATCACAGAATCAACATCAGGCAAACTACCAATGAATATAATACGATTAAAAATATGCTTTTTAAGACTGAGGAAGCAGAAAACCACAAGCAGTTATTTAAAAAAAACCTTTCCTTGACGTGGAAATGATCTCATCTCCAAGCAAACCAGCTTCATAACCAGCATTATGAACAATGTGCAGCGGTGACACACTTCCTAACTGCGTGTTTGACTTGTTTTTCAGCCCACTATGTATTCCACAGAATAATACACGTCACCCGGCTTCACCTAATTTTCTCTTTTGGCCCAGGCCACTTCCTGACTCAACCTTCATCAGTGCCGCGTTAATTCAAGGGGAAATCACAAAGTTACAAATGTGATTCTTATAAACCTGCTGACAGGGTTTTTAACGCTCATCATCTTTTATGAATCGACAGTCGGAAACAAGTTCAAGTAAAGAACGCGTGAGTGGAAAGGTGAGAGGGGTCGACCCTTCAACCATGTTCCCATATGTGCTCATATCTGGACCAACAATGGCAGGAAGGCAGGTTAAACATGTGACTCAAAGATTACAAAGGAAATGGGGGGGGGGAAGCAAAGAGGGGTGGCGGGGGACAGGTCGAGCCACGACAACAAAAGATTCACAACACATGTCTCGGCCAAGAGAGAAACAGGACACCCTGTACTGAGGCTTCATCACCAGTCAAACACAAGAGACACGGCTGATAAAGCAGTTTGCTGCGTTCAGCACTGTGAGTGAGAGAAGACTCATCAGCACTTAGTTTGACCCCTTCACACTGTAGTTTATGGTTATTTTTGGATAGTTTGACACTAGTTGGTGTCACACTGACACTATCACACTTTGAAGCAACAAAATGTGATTTCCTGGAGATAGCTGACTGCAGCTCGGGTTGGACGCCAAAGTTACATTTTGTTGCTTTAACTGAGTAACTGTGTAAAACCATCCATATCTGTGTCCGATTCGTTCTACAGAGTGTGATGTCGTCTCGGTCGATCCTTTCTGAGCCTCTGTGCCGCAGTACAGCAGGACGTGCAGCAGGGAGGAGGAAAGACACTTTTATCACTCAAATAATGACATCCAGTTAACTTTTGCCACTTTTCCACCAAAATCAGCCGGTCTACACTGTTTTTTAAACACTGCTGCACATAAATTCTCAAATTTATTGACAACCGATATACAAACAACCGCGCCCAGTTTATCTGCCACCCAATTAAATAAATAAATAAATAAATAAATAACATTTATTCACATCAGTTAATTTACAACCTAAATATCCACCCGGTGTTGCAAAATAAATAGGAACACCCCTGACACAACCTTTCCTCTTCCTCCATATACCTGCCAAAAATATATATATATTTTTTAAGTGATTTATATTTGTGCTTTGTTTCAACTCCACCCCATACACAGACTCTTCTGAGTTCATTTGTTTGACAAGACTCACAGTAAGACCCAAAAGAAATAAGAAATAATCATCCTGACACGAGATACTTTCCACAGAAATATACTCAAATATTCTGGAAACTCAGAGCCACAACCTCTGCGATGTGTGAAACAATACACAGGCTATCAGCCAGTTTAAAAGGATGATTCAGCTGTGCAGGGCCAACACGCCTCCCACACACTGCAAAGCCCTGAGGGGTCTGGAAGACACCTGTAGACACCTGTCTGCTCAAATACCACGTGGTGTCGCATGAACTCATCCTCGGCGAGGACGCACAGCCGACGAGTGGCTACGTGTCACCACAACTTACCGGTACTTCCAGTCAACTGATCACGTGTGCAGCTCCAAGGGTGGTTTTTACTCTCCAGGTCTCCACTTTGGTTTTTTATCGACGCAGCTCCGGTGAGTCGCTCTTTACCGGAGGACCTCTCACTGTTTTATGCGTTTTCGTTGACGATGGCGATCTGCTGCGTCGGACTGATATCAGGTTGGAGATTAAAGTGACCTGATGTGACTCCACTCTCTGATGTCATCTTCTGTTTGGATTCTTAAAAAATGTGTGTTTGAGAGCTTTACGCGCGGAGTGACCCGCGCGCGCGTGTGTGTGTGCGCGCAGAGGTGAGGATCAACCCGCCCTGATTTGTTCACCCTCACATGGCGTTAATTAAAACAGCAGCTTCATTATGTTGTGCTGGTGGATTTGGCGTGTGAGCGCAGAGATCCGGACTGAACCTCAGTCTGATGACACTGTGCATGAGGCTGTTTTCACGCTGCGGATCTGCACAAGAGCCTGTGATGAAAACACACGATGAATTAAACTGGAGCCGGAGAAATAATCTACAACTGTTGTGTGAAAGGATTTGAAAATACCAGTCATTGTTGTATTGTTCCAGCTTCTCAGATGTGAAGATTTAATGATGTTATGTATCATGATTAATAGTAGTACATTGGATATCTTCAGAGGTGCATTTTTGGTTCAGACTAAACAGGATTTTTCAGACCTCGGGCTCTGCGCTCCATGCCAGAATTCAGAAGTTTTCATTTTTCCGTCCTCCAAATGCTTTAATCCATCCATGCAGTTTGTTCCTCACAGATACATTTAATCATTGTTGGGATTCTTTGTGTTCTGATCCTCACCGGTTGTTATTTTTCACCGGATTTGGTGATAATTTGTCCTCAACATCCAAGAAAACCCCCCCAGGATGATTTGCAACACGTTTTCATTTAATATAAATCAAAAAATCATATCTCTACTAGTGTTGTTGCAGCCACAGATCTTCTTCTTCAGAGCTAAAAACACACTTTTTATGTCTTTACTTTATTTACCAAGAAAGATGACTTTAATTTCCATGAGATGTTCAGAGCAGAGCAGCTCATCTTCACACAGAAACCAGCAGATGTTTGCTTGATAACGATTTAAACGATCAATAGTCGACTCATCACTTCAGGTCTAATCCTGTCCTAAACTGCTGTAGCTACAGTAGTGCTGTCCACAAATCTTAAACTGTGACACTTAAAGTCACAGAAAGTCCAAATAGAACAAGTCTTCATATTAAAGTCTCTCCTAAAAGCAGACTTGTTGTGCATTTTTGTTTTACTGATACTTCCACAGTACAGACGTTCAGGAGCAGGAGAGAACGGTGATGCTGCAAACACAGATCACCTTTTTATTTTCAGCCTGAATGGGTTGTTTTTATGTGTTGAATGATTTAATTAGTTGATCTAATATCAAAATAATTGGCAATAACTTGATGAATACATCAGCTAACAGCTTGTCTGTGACTCTGATCTTAGTTTTTTTGTCTCTTCCTCAGGTGCCATGTGTTCCTGTGATACGATGACGTTACAGTAACTGAGAGGAGGAGGAGGGATCAGGAAGTGGACGAGAGGAGGGAAACCTGTCAGGAGTTCACACAAGAGAAGGACGACGACAGAGCACGTTGAATGTTTTCGAGCTGAAGTAACGACACCGAGCTTCATCTGGAGCTGGTCACTATGAGGGACTGGAGCTTTTGCTTCATACAGCGGAGAAAGACCGGTTACAGAGCAGCCAGAGCGTTGAAGAGCCTGACGAAAGCTTACTGGACTTGACAAAGTCAAAAAAGAGAAGCCAGTTGGTAGGATAGGAGGAGGTGGAGGAGGAGGAGGGAAAGAAAGAGGATACATGTTAGGCGAGACAGACGATAGACGCTAAAGTGAATGAGATGATGAGGAAGACGATTAGATAGATGAAAGGAGAGCTAGAGGCAGAGGAGTCAAATGAGAAGTCAAGCTGAGGAGTGAATGAAGGCAGAGATGAAATAGCTACTGTACTGTCATAAAAACTGTCATAAAAACAGGAGTCAGGTGAGACTGATGAAGATACAGCTCCAGGAGAGCAGAAGTCTCGACAGATCCAGAGGATACGTGCTGCCAGCGTTCAGAGATCAGCAGAAATAAAGCAGCAGTCACGATGTTCATGAACTTCCGTCGCATCCACAAGTGCCAGTGTGTGCGGCTGCTGACCACGGGCCTGGTGCTGTGTATGGTGATGGTCTGCTGGGAGGAGCTGGACCACCACGTGGTCAGCCACATGAGATCCTACACGTATCGCTACCTGGTCAACAGCTACGACTTTCTCAATTCTTCCTTCGCCATCACATCCAAGCACCAGCACGGAAAGGACGGTGCGGATGTCGGGGTAGTGAACTATCCATACCTCATCAACCATCCGGGTAAATGTGGAGGTGTCGGTGGTGGAGATGACGTCCTCCTGCTTCTGTTCGTCAAATCATCGCCAGAGAACTTTGAGCGGCGCCAGGCCATCCGAGACACATGGGGGAACGAGAGCTTTGCCTGGTCAGAGCTGGGGGCGAACGTGAGGGTGGTGTTCGCCCTCGGGGTGCATCCGGACGTCGGTCGGAGATCCGGTGTGCAGAGAGCGTTGCTGCGGGAGGACCAGTCCTACAGAGACCTGATCCAGCAGGACTTTTTGGACACTTTTCACAACCTGACTACCAAACTGATCCTGCAGTTCCACTGGGGCCACGAGTACTGCCCCCAGGCACGCTTCCTCATGTCTGCGGACGACGACATCTTCGTACACATGCCCAACCTGGTGACGTACCTGCGGCAGCTCCTGAGTAGTCAATCAGGGGACAAAGACCTGTGGGTGGGGCATGTACACAGAGGAGCCCCTCCGATTCGCCGTAAAGAAAGCAAATACCACGTTCCTGATGACCTGTACCCCTGGCCCTCCTACCCAGACTACACCGCTGGCGCAGGGTACGTGGTTTCAGGCGACGTGGCCGCTAAGATCTACCACGCGACTCTGGTGCTGAACTCCTCCATGTACATTGACGACGTATTCATGGGAATATGTGCCAAAGCCATGGGGGTCTCTCCCCAGGGGCATGTGTACTTTTCAGGGGAGGGCAAGGCGCCGTATCACCCCTGCATCTACGATCACATGATCACATCGCACGGGCACGCCACAGATGTGCGCCTGCTATGGCAGGAAGCGACAGACCCCGCAGTGTACCACCGCTCCAGAGGATTTATGGGTAATCTGTACTGCACAGCGGTCAGAGTGATGCTGCTGTGCCGGCCGTATTACCAGAACACGTACTCCTGTATGGCTGCTTTTACATAAATGCTCTTAAGATGAAGGACTGCTGAATGCTGAATGTACCACACAGACATGGCGCTGCCTCACACAAATGGTCTGCCGCCATTTTTTTTTTTCCCCCTTCATGTTAAATTTCACTGTTTGCTGGCTATACTGTGTATTTGCTGTCTTGTAATAAAGAACAGAGCTGTTCTGTGAAGCAAACAATGCACTCATTTGTTCTCAGTCATCAGCTTTTCACTTTGTTTCACATTACTATTCACTCGTCGACTTCTGAAGAGGTTTAGTTCTGTGTGAGTTGTTGAAGATAACGTTTAAACCAGCTGGTCAATATTATGAATTCTCTCATCACTTGACAAAGTTAACTACATGTTCGGCAAACATGTCACATTCAGAGATAGATGCAGTGACTTAGACGAGGAATGTGGTTTTTTTCACTCCCAGTATGGACTGGAAGTTGAATCGTATAATTTTGTGTAAACCATTTTAAGATCTCAATATTAATGTGACTACAGGTTCTTGTTTTGTAAAAGGGATACATATAAAAATCCAACACATCTGATGTGTTTCCATGTTACTGCATCTGTAACTGTGATAGACCTTTTAATCCAAAGGTAAAGTGCACTTTATTTTGTGCACTTCAGAGCTGCAATGATCGATAAAGGAAACTATTTTTATAATTGATTATTTATGTCGGTCATTTATTAAGCAAAGATGGCAAAAGTCTGCCGTTTGCTGCACTGTTGAGTTTCTTTATCTTACATCGTTTTAAAACTGAATATCTTTAGGCTTTTTATTACATTTGACATTAATTGATAAATTGAGAAAATAATTGGCAGATGAATGAATAGTTGCAGCCCTGTTGTCAATTTTGCCTTAAAAAAAAACAACCAGATGACCAGAAACTCATTTATCCTCCCGTCTATCATGGACTCTTGAACTTCGTGCACGTTTTAAGCTCTGGTCCGACTGATTCACTTCCATCAGGCTGACTAAGTGCATCAGACATTTCCCATCAAGACATTTAAATGGAAATATCCGGCCAGACTCTGAGTTTAATGAGTTTCCTACCACAGTATAGACAGAACAGAAAATGTTTGGGAGAAGCTCAGGTTTGCAGGAGAATTAACCAGATTCTTTGAGGCTTCGGGACTTTTACACCTCTGACTCTTAAGTTTAAGAGCTGTGGTTCCCAAGCTCCTCTGTGTTTCGTCTCTCCCACCTCCTGAGGAGAATTTTTCCTGCCAAGACTG
The DNA here is from genome assembly GCF_040436345.1 of Pagrus major. Classification (NCBI taxonomy): domain Eukaryota; kingdom Metazoa; phylum Chordata; class Actinopteri; order Spariformes; family Sparidae; genus Pagrus; species Pagrus major. The sequence continues at coordinate 2,879,492 of NC_133225.1, read as the reverse complement.
TCGGGTCTTTTTTTTTTTTTTTTCTCTCACCACTCTCCCCCTCGGCTCTGTTTCCTGTTCCACACTCAGTCCCCCCTCTTTTCCAGTGACTCTTCTTTTTTTCTCTCCCACCACTGCTGTCTGCTACATCCTGTGGTTTTTATACAAAAATTCCAAGACGGGCTGAATCACCAGGAGCGTGCAGGTTTGTTGGAAACGTGACCGTATAAGGAACTTTTTACCGCGGGGGGAGAACATGTGTGGGTCCACAGATGGAAAGCATTCACTACTGGAACTAGGAATACAGTCATACGGTATATTGATGCTATATTGATATTTTCACACCAAAACAACAAAACACACCGTGTGTCAGCGTCTCTATCCAAAACGTGTTCAGTCAGCACTTTCTGATTTAAATGAAACCCGACGCCAGGCTGCTTTGACTCGTGTGGTGCATGTCAAGGAAGCAATATAGAGCAAAAGAAAGTGTTTTCTGAAACTGCAGCAGTGCATTGACCTCACAAAGGATCTGATCTGATGTTCACAGATCAACGAGACATCAGTGACTGAAGGAGTGTCAAAAAGTCTACGGGTGAAACTTCTAAAAACCTCTTTGACTAGATTACTGCTTCAAACAGATTTCCATCCATCTGTTTCTGTGCGCCTTATCAATTCACTGAGACGCTCTTCAAATAATAATACATGAAGCAAATATCAAAGTCATTTTCCTTCATGTTCTCCACTTGAGTTTTATCAATATTTGACCTTTCCTGCCTTCTTCTGTAGTGCAGATGAAGAAGAAGAGCTGCCCACCGGACAAACTCTGACCGAAAAATAAAAATACATCATATAAATTGATGCCATGTAATTTTGCCACTTTTCTTGTTAGGTAAAAATGCTATTTAAATATGTATCCCTAATCTTCCATGATTTTTCATAATCTGAGCATGGTAGCCAGAGAAAGGGAAGAAGGGGGAAGTTAAATATTAATGGGTAAAGGGGATTTAAAGGATCTTGGTACCAGTTTGCATGATAACTGTACAACAGGTGTTTGCTTTTTGCCCCTTAACGACCATTTAGTTTCAGTTTCGGCCCCCAAGAGAAAAAAGCCTGAGCACCTCTGGTTTAATGGTACTGAACACACACACACACACACACACACACACACACACACACGAGTGTTATTTTGTCAAATCACATCTAATCAATATGCAGGTTACACAAACCTGATGTGGTAATCTGAAGACGCAGAAGCCTTGTCTTCAGCAGTTAAACTTTTGAAATCAACACTATTTGCATTCAGTGGAGGCAAATTAACTTATTTATGAACAAAAACCACAATATCAGTACTTTATATATCTTCAATAATGTCTGGGGATTATCTATAAACTGTGAAGCTGTTAATATAAATGTTGTTATGCTACAGCCGCTCTGATCTCACTGCTTCCACGCAGCGCAGGGTGAAATTAAACGTAGATAAATTCCACACATCACCGTGACGCCGTCACCTGGATGTTAACTCTTACACCACCTGTGTCTGAAATGAGCGCTCCACACACACAGTGCAGGTGGTGAGACACACACTTCATATATCTGTTGCTGTAGCAGCTGTGTGTTTGCTCTCTGGAATGGGTGAATTCATCACTGCTGTGCAATATGACCTCACATCTTGTGCACTGACATGGAGGATGATGTAGACACTCAACTACATCCACAGCAGCGTGTGTTCTGTCCTTACCTGCGTCTGTTGGACAGACTCTCCTCCGTCTCATTGGTTACAACAACGTGGGTGGAGCCTCCTTGGCTTTCCTCGTGCATGACTTCAATCTGTGACACACAAACACACACGTTAACGCAGGCATAAAGGTGTAATATGTAAAATATGGCCAGAATGCAGCGTCAATTCCAAAAATATATCGACAGTTATCGGCAACTGCTGCTCCCAATAGCTTAGGTAGCTAGCTAGCTGCTGTTAGCTCAATTAGTGGGTCTATTAGCTGACTAGAGTCTGCCTGGGCCACAACTGCTGATCATAGGATGGGCCGGGGCTAGCTGGTTAGCATGCTAAGTTCAGGAGACATCTCTGTAACACAGTACAAAGACGTCTGTTGTTTCTCCCGATTGTATTGATAATGTTAGTTTATGTGTTTATTTTTTTATCTTTGTATTTATTTACCTATTTATTAACTTTGCCATTTAATTTCCATAAACCTATGTATGTATTTTTTTTTTATATTTCTTTGTCTTTCTGCTTCATTAGCACATATTTAAATTGGGGCACATTGACTTAGACAACCCTGCAGTTTTGCGTCGATATCTTACAGGTGCATGGCCGAATACCTGATCAGGTTTTGGTTCATGCATTCTGACAAAAAAGTCAAGAGACTCAGTGCCCTTCATGTGACAGCAGTCGTCATGGAGGGAAAAAACCTCCTGCATTAATGTGACTTGTTGAAAAAACTGCTTCAACACTTAGAATTCAGCACAGGCCTCTTTAAGCATGTTAGAGGAAACAACCAGTGACAAGAAGGAAGCTAACTTGGTCGGCTTTTGATTTTTGGCACCGACTTCACACAGCTCTGTCCTCATCAATTATGGAGGAAGGTTTATGGTCTAACACACCAACACTATCACTGCGCAGACAGACCGTGTTTGTCAGCAACACAAAATAACCTCGGGGCGTGCGTGTAAACCAATTAATGAGATCAGAGCGAAATCGCAGCATAGCGGCAAACAGCAGCAGGGCGGCATACTGATCAGTGAGACCCTCCTGTTGAAGGGACTTTATTTGAAGCACCATCACCCCTGCTGACACCGAATCCCCCACCAGCTTTACGGCTCTGGGTCTGGAGGTGACCTCTGACCTTCCCCAGGATAGTTTGTGTGTGAGGAGAGATAGTGTGGTTATAATGGATTCTGGTAGAGCATTGTGTGATAACATTAGTTTTTGTTGGTTCTGTTTGTAAGTTTGTTTATTATCTGCTGGTAAGACAGAGCATGAAATTGACAGACGGATCATCGCAGTGCCGACAGAAACCGGGTCGTTGTGTCAGACTGTCGAGGCGCAGGAGACACATTAAAGTGTGTTCACAGGTCTTGGAGGCTGCGACTACATTTGTGGAAAAATAGTATAAAGTCTTTTGTGGCCCCAGAGGGAGCTGCATGTACTCTGATAAACTGCCTCTAGCGATGTCACTCAGTTGCGAAGATGTGTTGTGGGTAATGTAGGCACCAGGAGAGTGGTTGGGATAAAAAAGGAGATATCTCTGATTTTGCTGCATTGTTTTTAAATTGTCCATAGACCAGTGGACCTGCTTTCAAAACCTGGCACCTACATTACCCACAATGCAATTAAAAGCCACTGAATGACACTGGAGGCAATGTGTCCGATTACATGCAGCTTCCTCTGGAGCCACAAACGACTTTATTCAACTTTTTTTATATATGCAGTAGTACGCCCCAAGACCTAAAATTGGTGGAGTTACCCTTTAAGACATAGTAGAACATCTAATTCTGCTGTATATCCTCCCTGACAGGATACTTAACACGTGTGTAAGGCCTACCTCTGCGTGAGGCTTTGTGGGGTAACACACTGACTGTAACAGCTCAATGCAAATATATACAGCAGCGTGTGTTTCCACAGAGCTGCTGGTCAGAGTTCACTGGATACGATGCAATATTTGTTTGTGTTTAGTCAAATGAGTTCTGTGAGTAAAACTGATGTTGCTCTCACGAATGGAAACTTTACATTGGCCGTGCTTTGGTGCGGGCTGTTATAAGCTCATTTTACAGACATGAATAGAAACACAATGCAGCCTTTTTTCCAATGATGTACCGTCACACAATCTGATTTGCATGTTAAGCTTTATGGCGTTGTTGCACTGTCGTCTCCACGGTGCAGTAAAATAAGAACGTCATCAACTTCTGGCATCGACTGCACATTCAACGTGTGATCTGACTGAAGGATGCATCCAACAGCCCAGTCTGTTGTTCTTCACTCTATTTACTGCATTTAGGTCACATTTCCATATTATATAACCGCCTCCATAACATGACCTGTGCTACTGGGAGAAGTGACAATAATCTGTATAACCTCCTCAACAGTAAGTGACTGAACTGTAGCTATTTTATTTTATCGCGATATTACATATAACTCTTCTTGGGAGCAGCTGTCAGTTGGTTACTGCTCCGGTTACACAACCCTGAACGAGGTGCTTCATGTAAAGCGGCTTTTGTTCCCTTAAACCCTCCGGCCATATTTTCAGTTTGCACACAGTCCTGAATACCTGGTGTGCAGTCGGATCACTGCGATTCATGTCATTGATTCTGACGGTCTTTAGTTTTCCTCTTTGTGATACAGCTTCCTCTCAATTAGAGCGGCCACCTGTTAGCAGTAATGCAAGTGTAACTCAGTACATCTACTCATGTACTCGAGTATTTTCCATTTTCTGCCACTTTGTACTCCACTACATTTATTTGATAAAGTATCAGAACCAGAGTATTTTTATCTTTAATCAGATAATTAAAAAAAACAATAACAAAAACACTGATGATCAGAAACATACAGAATATCAGATTGACTACTATCCAATACATGAAAATATATGTATAATTTACTTGATACTTTTGACTTTTTTCTTTCATTTTCATTTAGTAATAGTAATATTTTAACTTTATCTTCACTCAACTGGAGAAGATGGAGGATTAAATAAGTGTAAACTTCTTGTCAGTGTTTGTTAATGGAATATTTTGTAACATGCTTTTCATATATGTGGAACTAATTTAACTTTTTGTTTTGTTTTCTTTCCTTCTCACATGTCCGAAATAAAATTTGCATTCATTTTGCATTCAGCTGCAGGCGTTGGGTATTTTTAACAACACGGCCTCTCGGAGGTAAAAACACGGCTGGTGTCACAACATAAAGCGACGTCAGTGTAAAACCTGTCGGGTGAATTTAATCTAGAAACAAGTTCCTGAACATGTTAAATGATCTTTGGTCACATAAGACTGGCTCACACTAAACAATATGCATCGGTGCTGTTTCCTAAAGCACACTCTTGTACACTTTATCAGGCCGACACATGCTTCCTGCCATTTCATTTTCATTTTCTTTCACATCTGATAAACAATAATAAGAAAAGTAGGACCACATTTCTGAAGATACACATCTCTAAGACTACAAGTAAAAAAAGGTCACGTTAGGAAATCACAGAATCAGAATCGGTACTGGTGTCAGAACTTGTTGGACGACACCACGCGCTCGTGTCGCAGTCAGCTGATCTTTCTTATTTTGAGATTAACAGAACTTTAAAAATCATTAATGTTTTTGTTCTGTTGCAGTGAGATTTGGTACCTTGATGCCTCCTTTGGCCTTGCGTATGATCTTCCTCTTGTTGGGATCAGCTTCGGCTGGCTGCCTGCCGCTGTTCGAGTTGTCGGAAGCTCTGCGAGCCAGAGCTGAAAATAAATGACGAGAACGCAAACAAAAGGTAACTTTAATAATTTATTTCTGTGGAGCTTGTGTTACATCGCATGCATTCAGTCTTTAGATGCGTTCAGATAATGGCTGAAAAAAACCAAACGTGCAATACTGAACAAGCTCGAGGTGTCAGTCCTGTCACGTGAGTGGAAACAGTCTGAAGGGTTAGAGTTACAACAGCATCGGACTCACGCTGCTGGGTCCCGGTAGTCCTGGGGGGGTTCTTCAGGGAAGGCCGTTTAGGAGAGGATTCAGGCCGCGGGGCTACGGGCTGGACGGGCCTCGTTTGTTTAGCTGACAGTCTCTTCAGACTGACGTGCCGCTTCTCAAACATCTCCTGGACGTCCTCCAGGCGCTTCAGTGCCTTCAGGACATCGGCCTGCAGGCAGACAGCTCACCATCAACACTCGTCCATTGTCACTTTTACGACAGACTGTTTTTTTTGTTCACCGTACCTTAATATCCTCGGACAGGACCACCTCATACTGGTTGTGGAGGTTCCTCAGTTCGGTCAGCTGGTTCTTTTCTGCTGACTCCAGGAAGCGTTCGATGTCGGTCAGCGCCGACTCTGCCCCGTCCTGCGACTGACACTTATCCACCGCCTGGGAGGCCAGCAGGTAGATGCCAGACTCACACCACTGGTTCACCTGTACACAGCAAAAAAATCAAGCAGGTTAAAGCTGGGCAGCATTTGGGGTTAATTGGGGTCTTAAGGGACAAACCATCAATTGTTCTTCATGCATTCTTGTGTTATCTGATCACAGGAGGAACATCTACTCGCAGGATATGAAGGATAAAAACCTTGAGAATGTACAAAATATGTATATAAACAGGAGCGGGAGAGAATACTGTCCAGGAAACTCTGAACCTCTTCGGCACAGAAGAAAAGATATTCAGTTTTTAGAGGTTATTTTCTGGATAATTAAGTCCTCATTAAGTCTTTAATTAAGTCTTTCTATTACGTCTACCTGCCATTTCATTTGCCATTGTACAAATTTACCTGCTGAAACTCTTTTAGACCAAATTACGAGTTTCAATAAAGACTGTGAGAACATAATTAACAGAACATTGTGGCTCATTACAACTTATTTTTGGAGTTGTAGTAATAATGACACTGTGCTCCTCAAGCGGCTGATATTGGCAACACATTGTTTATTTGGAGGTCAAACTGAAGGTGAGTGCGCCCAAAATGTTGACTACAGGGCGTCAAGGAAGTAAGTCTGTAAACTTCACAACAAAGAGTTGCCGTAGTTAATAACTTTGCTAACCTGGAGCTTTAATTACAGCCCGTCTGACCGGTCTGACTGCTCGCGTTTCCTCCCTGTCATTGATGTCACCGTGGGCCGAGATCTCAGCACATGCAACCACAGCTGGTTTCATGTTTCACTACGGAGCTCAGACAGTCTAATGTGTTTGCAGTGTTTGTGGATGTCACTCTATAATGGATTAAATTAAAATAACTGGCTGTTGAGATGAAGAGGGAGCAGAAAGCTTGTGTCCAACAATTAATGTTGGTGAAAAAACTTCATCCAACGTCGGAGAAACCAGGCAAAGTTTAGTTTCACTCGCTATAAAAGGGGCTGAAATGTCGCAATTGACAGCTAAGCCCTGCTTGTGACTGAGGTGGGCCGGTGTTTGGGTGGGGTGGCAAGATCTTCTATCTTTATATAAACAGCCTACGAGCCCAACAAATTACTGTTTTTAGCCACGCTGTTGTTACGGCTCTAGCCATGGCAATGTCCAGCAAGTCTTCCACTTTGGTCCAGATGGATTTAAACCAACAAATAACTGGAGGTTTTTATCATATTGGTGATGCATTCCCATCAGCCTCATGTCTACTTTGTGTTGATGCTAATTATGGTAAAATGCCGCTCTTTGATGGTGATCATGGAAAATATGCCAATATATATATAATGGACGATCAACATCAGGAATCTAACATGTTTCTGAACTGACGTCTGTAGACATATCCTCACCTTATCAATGCCCACGTGTATCTGCAGGGATTTGGACAGGACGTCCGTCTTCTTCTTGGCCTCGTTGCTGAAGTCGTCGCAGACCCGCCGGAGCTCCACACATTTGGGTCGAATGGAGTCCACGGCGTAGTGGTTACTCTGGATCAGCTGGTCACCGTGCAGCGCGTGGAGCTGGGCCTTCTCTATTGTGGGCTGGAAGAGAATCAATGCAGAGTATATCAGTTGTTTGGACATTGAAGGCCTCTCAGATTTCCGTGCAGCAGTGTGTGTAATGGTTTTGTACGTGTGTGTGTGTGTGTGTGTGTGTGTGTGTGTGTGTGTGTGTGTGTGTGTGTGTTGACCGACCCGAGCCTTCTCCTCCAGTGCTTTCAGTTCCTTCAGCAGGTGTTCAACTCTGGCCACACAATCCCCGATATCTGATAGGCCGGTGAGACCGTCCATCAAACTGTCCAGAGACACTTTGACCTGCAGAACCAACGAGAGAACACTGTATTTACAAACTCCCCAACAGTTCATTAAGTATGTTTTTCAAAGTATGATTTTTTCTGTTTGAAGCTGTGTGAGGAGCAGAGACAGAGGCGAGATCCAAAGGTTTGAGTCCAGAGGCAGCCAGGCATACTGGGAGACAGACAGATCCACAGATATACCTCTCTGAAGTCCTGTTCAAAGTGTCGTAGCTGCAGGCACTGCTCCAGTTTCAGATGGTGTTTACACCAGAACTGTTCAAAGGCATTCTCTGTCTCATCCAGCTGGGCAAGGAGCCTGAAACACACAACAGGAAGTTCACGACACCACGTACTGGGAGTTACTCTCTACATAGACTACACGGGCTTAATATAGACTGAGAATATAGACTTATCTGATACATAAAGGAAAGTCCAACCTCTCCACGGTGGTTTGGTTCTCCATCTCGTCCGGGTTGAGTTTGTGGTTCTCTGACTTGGCCGCCTGCTCCTTGATACAGCCCAACAAGGTGGTGCCCTGCTTCAGAGCCAGCTTCAGTTCATCCTGGTTTAGAGACACAGAAGCATTGAGAATAACATTAATTGTGAACTTGTAGGCTCCATAGCAGAGAGTACTGTACATACAGGAACATATAGGTACACACGTTTGATACTAAAGCACATTAATACGTACTTCTGATAATCAAAAACATTTAATATTTGATACTTTTACTCAAAAATGACTTTCAGTCACTTTTTACAACGCTGACTGATCTGCTATATGCAAAGTATGCAGGATGTTTTCAGGGGGGCTGTTACAACTTGCAGTGCAACGTTCTCATGACAGCCAGAAGGCATCTGTCGGCTACTTTTCAGTAAACTTGCTGTATTACATTCTCACTTCTGCTCACACATACAGATTCAGTCCCTGGAGACACAACGGGATGCTATTTATTGTGATTTGAACCTAAACATGCTGATGCCGCCCACCACTAGTCAAGATTCAAAAAGTCAAGGGATGTTGAGAAGAGGTTCAGATTGATGCAGAGGTCCTCAGATGTGAAGTGAATATCTGACCACCAATTGGCAGATTTTGATTCCCTTTGGGAAATTGAATCACTTTGTCCTCAATTCAACTGTGAAAGACTGTAAAAGTATTTAAAACAAAGTGGGGAATATGCATCAGAGGCTTTCCAATGGTCTGTGACAGGATTATTCAACTGGCGGCCTTTAACAACCTCATTCCAGCATTCGTTTGATCATTTTGTTAGTCGGCATATTAACCCATTCATTAGTTATTTCTGTCGCTAGTCACAGAAATTCTTCATTTAAAAGTTTTCAGGCTGTTTAAGCAGAGAGAGAGAGAGAGAGAGAGAGAGAGAGAGAGTCAGACTGACGACCTACCTCTAAGATTAAAAAAGGTGAATTGTTTTTTCTGTATGTATAATGTTTCTTTTTTAATTGTGAAAACTAATAAACAAAGTTGAGAAAGAAAACAAAAAGTTTATGTTTTAATACAGTTAATTTCCGAGCTTTACAGGTCAGACATTGGGAACGTGAAAGTCTGGCCTCTTGGCACTTGGCACAATCTTACTTGGCACAAACGACTCCGTGCGGTGCAGCACATCACCGACTGAAATCAAACTAACTCCAGATATAAAATCTCAACGCAGGTTAAGTGCTGGCTAAAAGCACACCGAGCTGTACCCATTTTTAGTTAATTGTACGTACGTTGTATGTGCGATGATGTGTTGGTGTGTGTATATTACTGTATTTCGATATCCGTTGTGTATTGATTTAATTACACTGTACATTTAAAAGCCCAACGAGGGAAAAGACTAAAAAACTATAAACACAGCAGGTTCATTCTCTGTACTGGAACCATGTTAAACTGCATCGTCCCGATTAAATACGATTCAAATAAATAAAAATAAGCCCTTTCAGAGATGAGTATGTCCGTTACGTTCATACATAAGCTCAACAATAACTACTAAAGCAACTAAACACAAGCTTAAGGCTCATGAGAGTCGAAAGAGAACCTGCCACTTTTAGCTTCAAGCTCATCACTTCCGGTAGACTCCCCGTCGTGCACCTGACCCTTGTCATGCATGTTGCAGTGGCCCCTACAGGGTCTGCAGAAGCCATGCTGCTGTACTTTTATGGCTCTGCTTCTTGAGAAAGGGCTCGCCTGTAGCTTTCTGACAGTCAGCTTGAAAGAGCAGGAGAAGCTTTTTGACCTTTTTTCCCCCCGATGTGGGTCTCCCTGAAGTGTCGGCACTGAAGGACGTGTGAAAGACATTTTAGGTCCATGTCCTTGTGCTGCAGGCTCGGTCACACCAGCGTTTACAACAGAAAAGTTTCAGAGCAACATCAGTGTGTTTCAGTGAGACTGCTGCGGACTGTGGATCTGCTCTGTGCTGACCTTTGGTTTACATCATGTTTCAGACATGAATGTAACTTTAGTTAGTAACAACTAGAGTCTTCTCAAGGACGAGGACTTTTTCTTTATTTGACTCTCACACATTGCATCTGCGAACAAGTGGAACTTGTTTTTCTTTTGTTTGCTGCTGGAGCTGACGAATCTGTTTCAGCCCAACCAGTTTGAAAAGCATGTTGTCATGCTGTTTATTGTCCATGCGTCGGTGCTTAGTCACCTTGAGGTTGTCGTGTTTGTCGGTGTGTGCTGTGAGCAGGTCTTTGGTGCACTGGACGTCGTTGGGCAGCTCCGTCTCAGCCAGGTCGGTCCCAAACTTCTGTAACATCTGGGCCGTGGTTTTCACTGTCATGGCAAAGTTCTCTATGGCCTGAGGAGAAAAAATCCGCACGTGACTCTGCAGCATCCTAAAACAACTGCTACACTTGCTGCATTGATGATGTGTGTTCACTCACAGTCCGGTGGTGTATCCACTGACTGTGACAGTACTCCAGGCTTCCTCCTAGCTCTCGGGTCAGCTGGCCTTTGTCCACGTAGCCGTGCAGGTCCGACAGAGAGTTCAGCATCACAATCTGCAAAACACACTCAACGGATCAGGACGAGCTCTTTAGATCACGACGAATCACGATAGGACTAATGAATTCAGTAGAAAACTAACCTTCATTAAGAGAAAAAATGTGCTAGTGTCCTTTAAAGGAGAAGTTCACTGGTTATACACACACAGTTCAGTTGAGTTGTCATGGACAGTACAGCTCTGTAACAACAGTGGTAATATGTCTTTTGTGGCTCCAGAGCGAGCGCTAAGAAGGCCTAATTTAAAAAATGTTGCTTACATGTGATCTGCACGTGCTGCCAGTGTTTTAACCTAAACTATTTTAATACTGTTTGTATTTTCTGTAAGTATAATATGTAACACACTAAGAGAGATACTATCTGGGAGCACGACAGGCAGGAAGGGTTGAACAAAAGATGCTGGCGTTGGTGTTAGTTCCTGTGTTTTTGGAGTCCGCCTCATACTAGAGATTACAGTCAGGACATTTCAGCCTCTGATGAGCGACACATTTAAAAATCAAACAGCACTAAAAACACAGAACCCAGAGAGTTTTATATCCTGTTCCTTGAGACAATTCTCAGTCAGGTCTATATCCTGAAATTAGATTTAACTTAACTCTGCTCTCTAAAACAAACCCGCGGTTGTGATTAAGGCGGCTCCTGGATATTGATTTACGTCTCCTGTTGCCCTTGGAAACCTTCCGAATGTCCCCATTTGACTGTTTTAGTTGTTTGTCTTTGTCTTTACTTTTATCTTGTGCTCAGAAAAGATCTGTGGTGTGAAGTTGAGAGTAGGTGCCGAAAATAAAAAAGGTAATGCACATCTCAGCTTGCAGTGTGCACGGCTGTGAGATGAGATGTGGTGGGTTGATAGAGTCACTGGTGTTAGTGTGGAAAGTGATGTCATGGCAGCTCAGATACACTTACAGACCCTCTCTGCTTTCTATTGTAATTTTTTACCTGTCAACACTACAATACATACAATAACCATCTGTCATCATGCTGTAGTGTCATTTACATAGTGAAAGTAAACATTTTTGAGTGTGGTCTAATTTTTTTCAAGTTGTAAAGTATTTCTTACTCATTAGATTTCATTTTTCTACATGCATGAAAAATAACAGCTGATAATTTGGGTGTGTAAAAATTGTAAACTGTTAAATTTAACTTGAACACTGTCTATCACATCACGCTGGTCACCACAGCCCCAACGTGCTTCGACCAGACTCATTAAACGCACCGTATGGAAACAAAACAACAGATATAAGAAGTGTGGGATCATGGGAGTTGTTGTCTTGAACAACTACCATTGCTGATGAAAAATCTATCTACGAGACTCAGTCAGAAATCTTCACATACAAGGTCTTTCTTCAAAGTTTTATTCATGTGATGTTTGATCTCATTTGACTTCCTTCCTCAGCCTCTGAGTCTCTCCAGGAAGTTACAGCAACAGGCAATCAAACTTAAAATTACAGATTTCTCTGGGTTAGAACACAAGTTACAAAATCTAAAACAAAGATTTAGTTGTTTTTAGTCACTTCTTTGATCAGAACAGGAGGTCGAAGCCGTTGCCGGCTGTTTTAGGTTGAGACAATGCGAGACAAAGTTATTGTCTGTTACACTGCGGTAGAAACTTTGTTGAGAAATGAATCCTACCCAACAAGTTTGATGTTCACACCAGCACAGAGGTTTCTGTGGTTATGTTTTTGCTGGTTAGAAGGAAAGGGCTTGTGGTTTGATAACATCACATTACTCCCCCATCACTTCCCCCAGTAACTGATCCCCCCCACCCCACCTGGACACTGCACTACTCTTGACTATTCTATACTTCATCTAAACCCCACCTTTAGTACTGCTATAACACTTATATACTGTACACAACACGTATATACTGTACATACTGTACCTAGTCCTACTACACTCTATTTATTTATATACTGTACATATTGTAATATCTGCCTGCTGCACTATTTATTCTGTCTAACTTTGCACTTTACTGCTTTTTGCACTTCTGGTTAGACGCTAACTGCATTTCATTGTCTCTGTACCTGTACTGTGCACAATGACAATAAGATTGAATCTAATCTGATCTGATCTAATCTGATCTGATCTACTCACCAGAGTAAAGGAAAGGCCTTCAGTAAAAGGTAAAGCAGTCACACAGGTTTATATATATATATATAATTATAAAACACTGAGCAAAGCTTCTGCAGTGCATCAGCACCTTGCTCCCGGCTTCGAAACAGGTTTGAAATCAAAAACACATTTTCACAGCAATTACTGTAATTCTGCACATTCAGCTGATGCCACGAAAAAATGATTTGCACACTTCCAATATGACATTTACATCTCTGTCAGGTAAAACTCAGCTCTCTGTACAGCGAAAACCAGTTTCTACATTCATGCTCACAGATGCCTGTGTGCAAGAAATTGGATGTTGTGCACAGATCTGGTATCAGATGAGGACATGTTGAGAACCTGGTTGTGGTTTTAGTTCACAAAGGCAGGACACAGCATCAGCTCACAGAGACACTGATACTGCTGCCACTACCCCTACAGGCTGAGACTGAAGCAGACAGCGGGCTGCGTACTGCATCCTGTACATTCTGTATAGACTTCATCGTCACATCATTATTTCCTCACGCATTCAGAAAAACATACATTTTCCCTCATGAATGCAGCCCATGGAGTTGATATGGTCGGTGTTGAAGCATGCTTACCGGTACCTTCATTTTAAAGTCATCCTTGTGCAGTTTGATCCCGATATCTGCTATGGCCCTCTGGAAGAACCTGGACGGCCTCAGCACCAACACCAGCTGCAGGTTTCCAGGAAACGCCCCCTAGATAACACAGCAGCATGTCAATCTATAATAAATCTCTACACCATCACCTGTGTGTATACACATAATGTGTGTGTGATGCTGTTATCAAACCATTAAATATCAAATGATTACATCAGTTTATTCAGATACTCTGACACATGACTAGTTAATGGTGCTGACTCATAATACAGCTGAAATCCAAATACATCATACAGCCCATGAGCTGAGTCGCTGAACTAATCGTTGCCTCGGCTGCAGCTCGTCACTGAATTCTATTCTAAAGGTGAGTCATGTTAAATATGTGTGTCATCCTCCTGAAGACATTGTTGTGTTATCTGATGGTGACTGCATGCTTGTCAGTAGAGCAGCCGGGCCTCAGACATCTAACATTCGATCTAAATGTGACGCTGGGTGAAGATTTCCCAGGAAACATGCAGGTGCTGCTGTCGATCACAGAAAAGTACAGCAAACAAAATGATGAGGGATTTTTTGTTGCTGTTGTTTTTTGCTTTTGCTTTAATGGTTTTAAAAAACTATAAACTTTCACCCCTTCACATGAGGGGCGAGGTTAGTAAGCAAAAGAGTTTAGTTTTTTCCATAGACTGCCCTCTAGGGGACACAATTACATATTACAACACTGAGCTCCTCCACAGAGGAGGGGAAGAGTTCATCCCAATAAAGAAAGAACAGAAACTAAAGCACAAAACACTTTATAGTTCAGGCTATCATTCCTTTACATGTGCCGTCAGAGTAAAATAGGCCTATAGACACCTGGAAATTGATGCATCAGAATATTTTACATCTTTTGTACTTTCTGTAAATCATAACGTGGACGTGGGCGTGGTTGGCCCTGAGCTGCAGGTACGAGGGGCGTGAGGAGCGCAGCGTCAGGTGAGCTGATGGTCACAGCTGTTAGCTTGTTGGCTAAACACACTCTCCCTTATAATGCAGCAGCAGGTTGGACTTCGACTGACCGCTGCACACTGAGAACAGGCACGTTGGCGTGTGAGATTTTTGGTTTTGAATTATTATTTGTGAACTGATTTGTGGACCAGATGCAGTGAAGACCAGAGGAGTCACACAGAAGAGAGTCTTGGGTTTTATTGCCGAAGTCTTTGTTGGTTTGTTTGGTTGCACCTGACATGATGCTGTTTTAGATATAAACATCTTGACGTATATGTGTGTGTATATATATATAAATATATATACATAGTATTCGAGTATGTGATGCGAGGTGTCTTAGAGAAACTTACAGCGATCCTGGATAGCGAGGCCTTTACCGAGCTCCATTTGTCCTTCCGCCGGTCGATGATGATGACGAAGCCGATGCTTGCAGCATCCAGGCTGGAGTCAGGAACCAGAGAGGGACATGTGACTGGACTGCTGCTTTGTGCATGTGAGCATCTATGCGAGCCATAATCAAATCTTCTATCATCAGAGGTTTACTGCTCCTGAACACACAGAGCTCAGCTGAAGAGTAAAATCATCTTCCTCACTTTACAGAGTTCACCTACAGGACCGCTACTATGTGGATGAAACCATTATCTTATATCTGAGGAGCTGAGGTGTCAGCCAAGTTTAGTTTACAGTGAGTTTATATTGTAAACACTCATGTTCGTCTGTCAGAGTAACAACCTGTTGAATGTGACACTGCTGTGTGTCTGATGAGCACAGTGAGGCCTTCTGTTGTCAATGACAGCTAACGTGAGTGTGACAGTTTTGGGAGTGTGTGTGTACCTGGGGATGCTGGTCAGGTAAGTAACAACGTTGAGGAAGTCGTCCTCTGGCACTTCACTGAAGCCTGAGTACTCTGGGAAGGTGATGATGGGGGCGCCATCTTTCCCTCGCCCTCCTGCAACACACAAACACCACGCACACACAACATTTAACACAAACCCACCCTGACATTGTCTGACAGCAACACATGTACTCTAATTTTCTTCCACATGTTTAGACGTCTTGTTGTGTATCAATTTATACACATTTCACGCAATATCAGCTTGAGTCTAGTCTTTGTTTGAAACTTTGTCGTTTAAAATAGACGTCTGCTTTGTGCCGACTGTCCCGACAGCAGAGGACTGTGGGTTGAGGAGGTTTATTAGTGTTCCTGAAACTTTGATCTGTATCCCAGAAAGTCAACAGATTTTACTCTTTAGCTCCAAAAGAACATCTGAGATTTTATCTTCCATGAATATAATGAATTGCCTCTCTGTTCAGCCCAGCTGTAGTGAAACTAAACACTTAATCTCTTTAAAAGCAAACATAAAAACCAGCGAGGAGGAAACATTTTAAGAGTTTAAATAACTTAGTCATGGAAAATCTTGTAAATCACTCAAGACACAAACATTCCCATTTAACACCCACAAAAAAAAGTCACAAGATGGCGACCTTGAGCTAAAAACTCCTCCAACGCCTCAGCTCACAGTCACTGAGCAAAGCTGTGTGTAAGTTTGGAAATAACCAACACATGAAGTGCAGAAGTGTGACGTGAGACCGAGTCTGACACTGACTCACATGTGTCACACATTTCATCTCCTCTGCTGTCACCTTCAGTCTCACCCGTCTTCTGCCAACCACATTAATCCAATTAACTTCCTGTGATGGAGGAGCTGCACCTGACGCACTGCAGGAGGAGCAGGACATGTTTGTGTCATGTGGCCTCACGTACTGTTGGAAAGGCTTGTGAGGAAGGTAACGCATTGACCTTGTCTTAGCAAGGTGACCAGAATATACTACACGCTCTATGAGACCATGTAGAGATGCTTTTATCTGCCTCAGCAGAAGAGGCAACGTCTATTTATCTGAGGCGTGCTACTATTAGAGAAAATACTTTTCCCATTTGTCTCTTTAAGACAGTTTTAAGTTTACCTTTGTAAAAGATGTCCGCCACAACAGAGCTAACAGAAGAGTGACTTCTGTTCACCAGGTGACCCAGAATCATGTGTTCTGACTCTGTTGTGTGAATACTCAATTGTTTGCAAGCAAATTAGCCATATCAGCGTTCTCTCTGGGATGAGTGAAGATGTGCTGATATTGTGTTTGCAGCGTGTTTCACTGCCCCCATGTGGACAAAAAAATCACTTCATGTAGGTTTGAGAGCTCCTCCAGCATCGTTCCAGTTCATATGTGACAACGTAAAAAACATAAAAATAAAGACTATAATATCCATCCAGAGTGTCAACCCACATCCTACTGAGAAGGCACACACACACACACACACACTCACAACAGACACACACATGTGGTGAGAGCCATAAACCAGGCCTGTGTTCAACTTATGTAACTCTGAAGGCAAGTAATGCTGAGAGAGGGATTTTTGGAAACGGTTGTTATTCGGGCTGTTGTGAGAGGACTGAGAGAAGGAATGAGAGGCATCCCCGAGGAACCACACCGGCTGCCGTGCCGCCGGTAACAACACATCTGGAAAAGTCTGAGGGCAGCAATAATCCTACGTAAACATTTAAAAATAAGATGATTTGACTTTCCAGCAGCTGGACTGCAGCGAATAAGCCTGTGATAAAAAAAAGTTGAACTAATTAAAGTTTATATTGTTAAGTTAAGCCGTACTTCATACGTACCGGTCGTCTACTTTAATGGCCTTGCGTCTCCATACGGGCGTGACGAGGCTGTGGTGTTTGTGGTGGACATTTACTTTGCACAGTTCTCTCAGGAGGTCGTTGGTAACGAGAGGAATTTAGGATCACACAAAAATGCCCCCGAGCTCTGGATCAGGCGTCAAAAAATGTGGGTTAGATTCCCAACGTTTTGGGAAATGTGCTCACCCGCTCTCTTACCGGGATCAAGATGAGCTGATAAACCTCCGGTGAAACACGACGTTATGTGGGATTAAACCAGTCACGTCCACATTCTGTGAGACTGTTGTATTTTAACGATCATGATACAAATCAATCACTCAGCTGATGGGCTCTCTGTGAGTGTTTCCTCTGTAATGAGCATATTACTGATTTCTATGTGAGTTCCTCTCTGAAGAGAACCAAGCAGCTGTTTTAAACATTAATTCCTTTTCTTCTGTGACTTGTGTCAACAGAAACTGAATGTGCGGCCACATCAGAAGCATTTAAAGAGAAATTTGAGCTCCAGTAAGCGTGACGAGAGGAGGGGGGGAAGTGGCAGTGTGAAGACGAGGAATCTTAACTGCATGTCTCCATATCAGCATGTGGGTCCTCACTGTTTTTCCATTGTGACAGGTATTGCTGATCACATGTTGTTGGCTGTTGCTCAGCCTTAGTTTAGTCTTCTGCAGGTCCATATTAGCGTCTGTGTTCATATTATTTGGTCATAATTTCACACCAGAATCAGCAGCAGCCAGATTCAAATGAAGGTTTTCTTGGCGATAGTTATTTTAAAGTGACGAGGACAAAAGTAGTGGGAACATGAGAGTGGGGTATGTGGTAACATTCAATATAGACTCGCTGTGCTACAGATCAGATGTTTGTGGTTCAACAGCAACTCCAACAATTTTACACACAAAGGCCATTCTGCTCTATTCGAAAGGATCCAGCCTGAGAACAAACTCAGCTGTGTGAAGTCTTCTGTCTGCCTAGAGGAGCTGCAGGATCTGGAGACGGGAGTTTAAAAGTCTTGTGTCTACTTGGTGTTTTTTGAGATAAATCCACAGACGACTAAAAGCTAAAATCTCGGCCGCTGCTGCACAGATCCGGACCTTTCGTCTGTCTCTTGTGTGTTTTTAAACTTTTTTTCTTGGCAGATTTTTCATAAAAACCTTCTCAGGTTTTGTAAAAAAGAAGCAGATCAGTAAATAGAGTTTCACATGGATGGTTTGGCCTTCTTCAAATCCAAATGTGCTTTTGATTTCTGGTTGAAGCAGACGCACAAATCAACATGTGCTTCTAATAAAAAAACAAAAAACATCCAGAAACAGAAACTTGCTGCAGATTATCAACAAAAAGTTGAAATGTGAAGTTTGTTTTGCAGAAATTAGATTTTCAAAAGTTTAAAAACAAATATGAATAAATTCCAGCACACATTTCCAGGTTTGATGCACCAAACAACAGACTGCTCTTAAAAGTTACCCTTGAGGAACTCAACATGATTTCTTTTAAAGTAGCCATGCACTTAAGTAGAAAGGGTCATAATCTCTCTGCTGGAGCCTCCATGTGTGAACAGCAGGACGCTGGAGTGGTGTTACCTACCTGAGAGCAAGGCAAACTGGCGATGAAGCTGCTCTATGATGTCGACGGCCAGCAGGGGCCTGATCTCCTGCTGCATGATCTCATCTGTAAGGAGGAACACACACTGATCAGATACAGACAGACACAGCTGGGACATAAAAACCTTCAAACAATATAAATACAACAGTCAGGGAGACGGAGAGGAACACTGGAGACAAGTCAGCCGGGTGAATGGGTTCAAAGATCCGATCGGTCTGATCTCTGATCAGTTCAATGACACAACATTTCTTTTGATTTCACGTCTTTAAGATTCTCCACAAGTAGAAGCAGCTCTTTCAGATTCACTATAAAAAAGGAAAACTGCTGTGCAATGAAAAAGCTGTTTCACAACAAAACACACCACGAAAAACAAAACGGAGGGTCTTACGAGGAGCGGGGATAAAAGTGTTATA
Organism: Pagrus major; assembly: GCF_040436345.1. Taxonomy (NCBI): domain Eukaryota; kingdom Metazoa; phylum Chordata; class Actinopteri; order Spariformes; family Sparidae; genus Pagrus; species Pagrus major. The sequence goes on along the minus strand of NC_133225.1, from coordinate 2,860,205 downwards.
TTGTTCCTGATTGGTGCCAGAGGACGAGGTCGTTAAATCCAAAAAGTTTAGCATCTGTCCAACAAAAATTGAGGAAGACATAATAAAAGTCCATTAATTGCAGATTATGGACCTCCAGAGGGACATCATCCCACTTACATCATAATCACTTGCCAAAGAAAAAGCCATTTCTCCATTTCCCTGCAAAACCTGAGAGTCTGACTAATACCTGGAACACCAAGCAAGTATCAGTCAAACTGTTAGATGTACTGTATTTTTCTCTGTTCACCTCCATCTTAGAGCTCGACCTTTGAACTGTGGATCACCCTGAACAGAAGAAGTGCACATCTTCATCATATGATTTATTTTATGTAAGTTGTGAGCCTGCTGAGCTGTAGAGACACATGATTTAAGAGCTCTTCTCCCACATTTAGAAAATACTCTTTGTTCACGTCCTGTCATCACATGGAGCCTCTTCTGTAACTATCCATTTCAGACTGACTCATGTAAGAAGCTAGAACAGAGTATGTGTGTATACCCATGTATTATTGCTCTGCTATTCATGGTTATTACGCTTCCCCTGCAGCCTGGAGCCTCTGAGCTCAGTGTGCGGCGAACAAACCATTTCTTTGTCGTTCAGAATAAAGACGTGCATTAACACCGACTGTACTTTAATACTCTGAAACATGCTTGTCTAGGTTGTGTGCTGGTGGGGGTGGGAACAGACAGGAGGACAAGGAGAGCACAATAGCTGGTAGTGAGTCCAGACTTTAATGGAGGAAATATCAATGTACCTCTGTTCTTATATCTGAGCCTGCTGACTGAGGATATTAACATACAGCTTCTATTACAGCCTGATCACACACACCAATACATACTCACCCAACATATGTGTTTTAAACAGCACATATGTACCACACTGAACCACAAAATAAAAATAACGTGCAGATTCTAAGCTGAAAGACATTTAAAGGCCTGACACTGCTCACGCTTCATCCCAACTTAAGGTCCAACACTCACGAGCCTTTTCCACAGCTTTCACCTGCTTCCTCAGCAGATGGAGCTCCTAAAAGCTAAAGCTAAAAGCTTGACTTGTATGTGGATCACAAGTTAAAGGCAGTTCCTTACAGTGTTCAGGAGGAACATGAGGTCAAACTAAAAAACCTTTATAATCCATCAAGTCAAGCTTTATCCTACAATTCACAACAACGTGGGTGAAGGCCGGTGAAAGGTTACTGAAGAAGACCTCGCTGAATGTCTTAAATAAGATTATCTAACATGAAACCAAAACAAACAGCTGCAGAAAACTATTAGAAATGAAAGTAGTAAATATGACGGTTCATTTTCAAGGATGAAAACCCACCGTGCCCCACAAAAGCAGTGGGTCAGAGGATCTTGTTATGTAGCTGTCTAGGAACGTGTCAGCAGGGTTATGCAACCAGAGCCAGGCACCTCAGCACGGAGGATGTTCTGCATTGTTGGAAACATCAAAGTAGAAAAGGAGTGGTGCAGACAGACGTGATGTATGACCACTTCAAGGAAATTCACCTCTGGATCCAGGCTGTTTTTAGAAACAGAGGTCTGAAGAGGCGGTGGGCAGGCTAAGTGCAGGAAGCACTCACATAAGCAGATGTCAGGTTGTGTTATATAGTCAGAACACACTAATGGAACCGGTGGGGTTCTTGATTGGAGAGATTAGGTTTAGAGGGTAGAAGCGAGGGAGTAACATGGCAAGAGATCTGTAGTTGTTTAGGACAAGCTACAATTTGCTGCGAGCTAGTCAGCTGTCATTTGTTTCTATGTTGGGCGGCTACTCCTGTTCAGTCTGACCACAATTATGGTCGCAGGAGGAAAGCTTCAAACCCTGAAAAGCCTCTTGAAAGGACGGGACATTGCTCAGTTTGACAAAGGGAGTTCCTACCGACGGTATGAGAACTCTTAAAGATGGACGACTGCTGCAGAAAGATAAGGAAAGGTATGCTGAAACTGAACTGAAGATACTGTACTGAGATACATTAGCACGTGTACACAACCAGCCCACAAAAACGCACAACCTCCATCCGGTGCCAAACTTAAGTGTTAAATGCAAGAAATAATTTGTAATGTGTCGTTTTGGGAGTCGCACAGAACAGAACATCCTTGTGAAGTGAAATCCATTTCAAATTTTAAGATTCATTTATTGTCCACTTCACCTGCAATTACATTTATTGACAACAACGTTTCGGAAACCGACAGTGACAGTGTGCGGGAGTCTTTTTCCTGTTTTTGTCGGCCTTCGGTCTTCTCCTACGCACCTGTCGACCTCAAGGTGAGCAAAAGCTGCACTCTAAGATTAATTTATTAAAAAACTTTAGTTGTGAGCAGACTGGACTGTGATCGTACATCAACCTCATCTTGACGCCATCTCAGCTTCATTTTAGGCGATCACTTCCTGGATGATATTTGCGGTGCAACATGACATCCTTGATCAGAAGGTCTTTTCTGTGTGCAGGCTATGAAAACACATTTTCTCCATAGAGGTCAATAAAGAATGAATCTGAATCATAACATGCAGTTTCTTTGCAGCCTAATAATACCAATAAATCTTCTTCTGCACAGAACATATGCCTGAATTAAAAAAGCAGATCTTGGAAGGCGTCTCGAGGCGCTGACAGCTGACTGAGCAGTAACACACACAGCTGATTCTCCGCCAAGTTGTCAGGTGTCTAAACTCCATGTTCCCATGGCAACACAATGATGGTGCCAACACCACCTCACCCCGTGTCTACACACACACACACACACACACCCCGTGCACACACACCTTCGTTGTCACCTTCATCCGACTGCTCTAAATATAAAAAGGATTAAGCAGCATGCTTTCACACGCCGTCACCGCCGCCGCTGCTGCTGGTAGTTACAGACAGATGGAGCTCAACATTTGGGATTTAACCTCATCACAAACACAGCGTGATTTTGGCGAAGACGAAAATCATCTTGGATTGAACACGGTGACACAAAGGCAACATGCCATTTCTTGCTTTTACTCAACTGTGTTAGCCATTTTACTTCTATAAAACATTCAAATAATTTTAAAAAAAGGTTTTTTGTTCTTGTGTTTGTACTTTTAAAAATTTTTTTGTACTTCAAAATAAGTTACAGGCTACAGAGTTAAATGTACCACTACATTTGTCCATCCCAGCTTTGAAATACACACTGATTCAACACAAAGTTCAGTCTCGCTCTATCTTAGAGTAAAAAGTGATGTAAAAATCGCAGTAACTATAAAATCCAACCAGAAAACCAAGACGGACGGCAGTAAGTCTATTTACTGCACTCTGCCCTGGTTCGTCTGAGCGTCGGCTGCAGTGACTGTGGTCTGTGACAGCTGTCTGTTAAAACAGGGAACAGATTAAACTGTGTGAGAGCAAATCATTCTGAAAATAGGTTTACATACACTAAATATATGGAGCCATCTTTATGGGTGAAACCTCACAAAGATACTTGAAGATTGTTGAATGTTTCATCGTAAAGATGCAATCATTAAAACATTAAATACAGCACAGTACATGCTCTGCTGTAACTAACACAGACAGGCCTTTAAGATGAAAAGCAGAATATGGCAACAAAGTCACAACAATATTTTTACTATTTTTTAAAACATGATTATGAATGTTGGCCCTACATGTCATGTCAGCATTATGTTGAATTCAACAGTTTACGATGTTTTTCTCATCAGGTTTTTCATTTTCTCGAAGATGTTTGACATCAAATAATCAACCTGAGCAGCAAACTTTGGACATTTAAAACATTATGAGCTCATCATATGTTCAGCAAAACTTATTCTGCTGGGTTTTATGTAATATAGTAGCATGATGGCATTGAACTTGCTATTTTTCTAAAAAAAAAAATTAAATGTATGTTAAACATTATTTAAAGCATGCAGTTATTTCCTCCTGTGTCTGGGTCCCCTAGTGGCCATAAGGCCCGAGGCGTGTGCCTGGATCCGGCCCAGTATGTTAGCAAACGGGACATTTAGTGGTTTTTCTGACAGGAAAACAAACTGATTGTTTGTTAATTTCTTGACATATATTGTTAAATGGTGGATGTGATCTAAAATGGTTCAAAGGGCATTCTTCAGTTCAGCTCAGGGCCACACCAGGACTGTGTTTATCTCCCCAAACAGCCAATGCTTCAACTGTACAACTGTTTTCTGTAAGCTAGCTAGCACACACACTGACCTATTGGGTGGAGTGTGTCTGCTGATCACCAGGAAAATTTCTGTTCTTCTCCTTTCCTGCATTTGACTTTGTCTCCATAAAGCTCTGGGAAAAATTCCTCAAACCTCACTGTTGAGTGTCCTGCTGCTAGCATTGAGCCTATCATTTGCACTAACCATATGTTTGCTGAAATGCGAGCACGAAACACTGTTGTCTCGCTGACCACATAGTGAGTTTATCACCGTCATTGCAGAAATATCAGTGTGCATGACGACCAACAGCAAACTGAATATGACTCATGTCCCAGAGACTGATTCCTGAGGCTGAGCGCCAGAAAAGCTACTTTACTTTATATAACTGAAACACAATAAACAATGTGTGAGCTTCATGTTCAACCCTCCATATGTAGTCTTCTTATGCACTGAACAGACCACTTTAAAATGTCAAGGGAACCATCAGAGAAAGATCCCTTTTAAAGCACAAGTAGATCAGCTGTTACCTCGGGCAGAGCCTCAACATAACAGTGTGAGGACTCAACTCAAAACTCCATCACAAGACATCTGCAAGTAAAAAGGAAATACTTACTAAACTAAATCACTTTACCAGCAGATTGTAAAAGGAAAAGACCTGGTGAAGTGGAAAAAAGATGACACCAGGCAGACGGAGAGAAGCGTGGCTGGCAACAGATGTGTGTGTGTGTGTGTGTGTGTGTGTGTGTGTGTGTGTGTGTGTGTGTTTCTCCTCGACAGTCTGCTGTTGTGTCTAAACACAGCCCGTGAGAAGACACAAGACATTGTGTGTGTATGACACAGCACATGATCATTTACACTGTAAATCTGCAGCTATACACAACTTTTGACACAAAGACACGCTGAATAAATGAGCTTGATGTGTGAACGTTACCTATAACGTGTCTGACACTCTTCATCCTGCCACCTCGCTGGCTCGAACACATTCACAGACGTAAAAAAAGTAAAAATCCTTCCTTTCTCTCATGACATCCAAAACAACTGGGGACAGCGTAACATCCACTGTGTGAACAGCAGCTGCTTCTTCTTCATCACCATCATGATCCTCATCATCAAACTCAAGCTGTTCCAGACATCCAGACAAACAAATCAACGTCTCCTCTCTCTCCTTCCTCCCGGTTTCACACACACACAAAACGCCAGCCGGAGCAGAGCCCTGAACTGTGTGTGTGTGTGTGTGTGTGTGTGTGTGTGTGTGTGTGTTGTTACATGCGTCTGTGGTCAGTTTTTCCAGCTCCAGCGGTAGTGAAAGAGCTCTCCTCTGAGCAGCAATCAGCCAATCAGGAGTCAGAGAGGGAGGGCACAGAGGAGTGTGTGTGGAGGGATGGAGGGAGAGAGAAATGTAGAATGGGGCTGAGCTGCAGTGTGTGTGTGTGTGTGTGTGTGTGTGTGTGTGTGTGTGTGTGTGCGTGTGTGTGTGTGTGTGTGTGTGTGTGTGTGTCTGCGGTGTTTTTATGAGGACCATGTCGGCCTGCCAAATGTGAACAGCCTGTGAAGGTAAACTTTATAGACCCACATGATGGGCTGAGGCGTCTCTTCACCAGGTTTCCCTGAAGAGTAAAACACTAGGTCCACTTTTTTTCCGAGTCTCTAAGCTAACATTAAGCTAGCAGCTGAAATGGATCTGAACCACCGTCTGGCTCCTGGTGAGGTGGAGATTTGGTGAGGACTGAAGTCGATGTCAGCGGATACAAAAGATGAATCGCATCGTGTGGCTGGTACAGATGCTTAATACTTTCTACACACTCCTAGGACTGGCCCCTGAGTATCAGGAAGACACAACATTCTCCATCAGCTGCCACCAAACGGCTCAGCTTTCAGACCAGTGTCAATAAGACACTGTCAACATCAGACTGGACAATCTGGATGAAGCATCGACACCTTAGAACTGACATCAACAAAGAAATGCAACATCACGTCAGCTGTGCCAGCCGGGCCTTTGCAAAGCTCAAGAGACAAGAGTGTTGAACACCAAGACACACCAGTACCAACCACACTGCTAGTTTACAGGGTGGTGGTTCGTCCCACTCCACTGTACTGTATGTACCAGAGACCTGGACGAGCTACACTGGACACATCAGAGCCGTGGATGTGTCAAACATCAGTGTGTTAGAGGAAGTTCACATCGACTGCATCGTCACCATCATAAAAAAGACAAATTGCAATAAAGTTTGTGGTTCTAGATCGACTTCAGCCTCGTCAAGACGCATTAATAGGACCGATAGGGACCACTGATGATGATGAATGTATCTTTAAATGCAAGTCATGCATATATTATTTAATTTCAGTCTTTACTTTGACAGCTGGGCATTGTAGTTTTTAGCAAATATTACTGAAACAGGAGGAAACTTCTCGTGGACGGTTTTTATCTGCACATTAATCCATATTTGGTGCTCTGGTGAGTGTGTGGGTCAGCAGGACAGTGAATGAGAGACTGAGTCAAAATAAACTACAGTGTGTGGTGAAGAAACATGTCACCAGTCACCCAGCGCATCAGTGTTGCTTACTTTTGTGGTTTTCCTTGTTTTTGGACAACAATTGCATAACTCACGTGTTGTAAATCAGCTCGTCGAGGCAAACCAGAACAACTAGAGAAGAGAATACATGAGACCAAGAAACACCAAGAGCCCAAAACAACCACAGCAGAAAGAGGAAACAACACGTTTAAGGAAGTTTAGAGCTTTTTACTTTCCTTGTTGGGTCCTTTCACATTCAAGGTTCCTGTTTTATTTTGATTTTATAACCAACACGATCTCCTGGTTTAAAACACTGCAGGAACCACAGCTGCAGCACTGCTCTGTTGTTTTCCACTGCTCATAGCATCCGAATGAACGTCACACAGTGATAGAATCATATGTAAACACACACACACATGCACAACACACAGACACACACATCCGTGAACACACACACACACACACACACACACAAAACCTCCAGGACACAAACACAAATATGGAAACGCTGGACTGTAGCGACTGACATACACACACACAGTGGCCACACAAAACTGCACATGCACACAAATTCACATGTGGACACACACACACACACACATTGTTTTCGATACAATGCCTATCGAGCTGTCAGATTTGTCCTGGGAGCTGCTTCCTATAAGAACATAAACTCTGCTGTATTCCCAGGAAAGTGATGTGTGTATGTTCATTATTCTCCTCTATTGTGTACAAGTTTACAGAAAACAAGAACTTTGAGCCAAGGAAGTGAAAAAAGCTCGACCCGCGGTCAGACGGTACGATCACATTCTTGCAACACAGTTTATCTGCTGATAAAATCACATGAATGTCTGCGGTTTATCAAGTGGCATCAGATCCACATTAGTTTCTTACACTATCAAACCTTATTACTGTTTCCCACGGGCTGATGTTTCATGTGTGTCGGTCGTATACTGCTCATTTTCTTTGTTTGCAAAATATATATTAAAGGAAACTTAACTTCACGAATGTTTCTGTTCTAGGATCGATTCAAAGTTTAGACAGATATCTAAATATCTAAACGCTCTGACATCAGAGGTGCTGGTGGGGTGAGATGGACTTCAGTCACTGAGGCACTTGCAGGTATCATCCAGGTTCAGAGAGAGAGTGTAGCTACTGGGTCCTGACACCGTCACTGACCGTGGGAAAGTGTCTCAGTCTGTGTGCCGATGTTCAAACAATAAGAGTTCTTCATTCATAAAACTTAATTAAGGTTACTGCAAAGTATCAGTATCGGCCAGTTTTACTCGGTATTTGAAAGAATTAAATGGTATCGCACATCACGACTGTAGGCACACTGGCAACGTGTCTTTATTTTTCTTAATAAAGGGCCCAAGGTGTTGACCGGGCCTCCAAATTCCCCAGATCCCAATCTGATCGAGCATCTGTAAGACGTGCTGGAGCAGGTCTGATCCATGGAGGCCCCACCCCCCAACATACAGGACCCAGAGGATCCACTATAAAACGCCCTGGTGCCAGACACCACAGGACGCCCTCAGAGGTCTGAAGTCCATGTCTTGACAGGTCAGAGCTGTTTTGGCTGCACAAGGGGAACCTTCACAATATTAGGCAGGTGGTCACAACGCCGAGCCGGACACCACTGTTCCAGATGGCATTTCAACATTTGCAAGTGAGAAAACACTGGATATTTTTAAAGCATCCAGCCGCGTTGGTGGTGACAAAACCAGGTATTTTACGCCAAAACATGATGTTTGTTTTTGTGCCTAAACCTAACCAGACCATAAGCACTTCATTGTCACATAAAATTGAAAAAAATGTAACATACAGAAAGGAAAAGTAAATTAAACAAATCCTTGGTTTGCAGAAATGAGAGCAAAGGAGGAAGTCAGGTGACGTTGGGTGGGGGTGGAGCATCGTTCAACAAAACAACACAGTAAACACTGTTTTTTGACTCATGACCACGATCACTCCCTAATCTTAAGTATGCAGTAATTGTTGTAATCGTGAGAACGAAGGTCCCCTTTCAACTCAAATCATGATCTTCCAACAAACCATAACTAGAGTGTTATATACATGTAATATATATATAAAATATTATTAAGAAAAAGTATCGTTTTAACAAGGATTCGTGAAGTTTTAAACGGGTGAAGACAGGATGTTTTCCTCCTGACAAAAACAAAAGATGACAAAAGTAATGAGTGAATGGAAACAGGTGCAAATATGTCTCAGTGTAATTTGGTTCAACGTGTACATGAACATCAATAACACACAACTCAAACATACCAGACACGAACAGGATATTACTATACTGTGTGTGTGTGTGTGTGTGTGCGTGCGTGTGTGTCAGCTGGGTACCGACCCTGGTGTCTTAGCTCAGTCTACCTTGCTGGTTGAACGTACCAGCAGACCTCCCACACACTCACAATAGAGTCTGTGTTGAGGAGCTTACGTAACAGAGGAGATTACACCGAACACTGGGACACTGAGTCTATCTGATGGCTGAACCAGTAGTGGACCACAGGGCTGAGGATCGTGCTGTGGTCCACTACATTGACATTGCTCACATTGTGATGCTGCACCTCTGCTTGTATCTGGACGTGTACATTATTTTTTTTTCTTATCCAAGCAGCTCAGAGTGTACTATCACTTCCAGGTGCTTTACGTTTAGTAATAGTTGGTTATACTGAAGGTCACAGGGCATAAACTCCTGGATGCGGGGTGTGATGATATAGATTACTTGCATGAACATGTATATCGTGGCAGTCTTCAGTTCCAATGCAATGCATGGACATTAAATGATGTGTTATATACTGTAGGTAGCTTTAATCTGTGTTTCTGTTATATTCTGTGCAAAATATGCTTTTACTTACTTTTTTTCTTTGGTTATGGAACCATGTATGTGATTTTAATCAATGGCCTGGACAAGTTTCACAACGTGTTGCTTTTGAGGACGTCTTTAGAAATGCACTTTGGTGCAGCTTCCATTAAAGCTGGGAGAGCTAACTCATGTCATGGGATCAGAGGTGATCGAAATGAGGATCAAATGATGGGACAAGGAAGTCGAGCCATCACTGTGGTCACCTCCTCTGGTCTGTCGTGAGACCTGAGGCGCTCACAGCTCACAGCAGAGGTAACAAGTTCACATTTCAAACCCCGATCTGCAATCCGTGAATAGGGAACATTATGCTTTACTCTTCACTGGTTAACTTAAAGTTTATTGCTAAACTGTTTCACGTAAAGCCCGTCTCTCCGATATCGACTGTATACGAGTGTGAGAGTGCTGAAAGGCCCTCAGACCTGCAGTCTGCTGCTGTTTGTCTGAAGGTAGAGTCAACATGGGACCAAAGCAGCCTGAGCCTTGAGGACCTGAACATCAGCAACAGCAGCCCTGACTGCAGAAGCTGCCCACACACTCACACAGGAGGTAAATACACTCATATACACAGATACACTCTGGATATAGGTTTGCCACGGGCAACACTTTATCCAGAGGAGTAGCGGAGAATCTCAACGCTGGGGACAGAAGGCAGGTAAGTTTACCGTAGATCGGGCAGGGTCGGCAATGGGTGATCAGTCCGAGAAAAAGTGCTGGAGATTCTCGCGTGAAGGCGAAGAACAATCTGACAGGAGTGTATATACACCAGGTTGATTACTGGTGAGGCGCAGCTGTGAGAGCAGGTGAGTAGAGTTGACTGATCAGGACAGAGAGGCAGGAGACAGGGCGATCCTTGTGTGACATAAATATCCTGTATCTAATAATTAAAATATATCCACTTGCATGGGTATCACCACAAATGTACACTGTAACATTTCAGATCAATTCTCACATTTCTCTACACTAGTTCACTTTTTCTGAACTCCTCACACGGCACATGGATCTACAGCACATCTAAAAACATACAACACAGAGCGCCTGTTTATATTCCTCGATGACCACAGAGGTTTACAGCTTATCTCGGGATGGTGTCAGTTTTCTCCATCTCCGTAACTCAACCCTGCAGAGAAATCCCTCTCCTCGTGGGACTGGAAAGTTCATGGCCACCGTTCACATGATCGTACATGCAATGAATGCTAGACGTCTGCACGTATCTGCAGACGATTGCCTCGGAGGGATCAGGGATGCATAAAAAAAGGATTACTTCCCAGGAGAGGACAGAAGGTGTACCGTCGATATGAACATGTCGCGCTGTTGTATTTCAACATCTGTAAATGTGACTTTGTTGCATGAACTCCTCAGATAATGTATGTCGAACAGTGAGAGCTGTTGACTGACTGTCACGTGTTCATAAACCTTCCTGCCCAAAGGAGGACAGCAGTGCAGAAAGTGCTTGGCCTACTTTACATGAAAAAAAAACAAACAACCATGAACCTCTGCTTCGCTCTGTGAGGGAGTCAGACCATGAGTCACTGTAGAGCTCTCTCGCCCACTGAGAGGCTGAGGCTCAGTCATCATCCTGTGGCAGTGGATTTCAACTCTGGGTCCGACCGAGGTTGGAGGTTGATATTTTGATGTAATTGCAACAGAGACATATACAGACGGACACTGAGGTAGATGCTTTTTGACCCTGTTAAAAGTAATAATGATGAATTATTTATAATGTTTCCATTTTTCTTTCACTTCTCTCTTTCTTTTCTTCTCTTTTTTCTGACTTTAATTGCAACAGCATAAAAAAAGACACTCTTCAGTCACACACACACACACACACACACACACACACACACACACACACTGTGCAGGGCTTGTGTTGTTTTTGGGTGCTGGTTCCTCACGGTCCAGGAGGGGGGGGGGGTTTCCTATCGCTTCTCAGGAAGAAGGCGTCAACACAAGAAGACAATTAGAGGATGTCTAATGACAGGATCCGCTGATAACAGGGCTACCTCACACACACACACACACACACACACACACGCATTATTCCAATGAATATCATTATCGCCTCATGAGACGTGCACTGTGCTGACAAACAGGCACGGGCCTGATAATGTCTTCACACCAATTATAAAAAAAAAATAAAGTGAAAGAGTCGACACGCTAGAAACGAACGACATCCTTCTGTGGCATGAGGTTGTGTGCACTTGTGTGGACGTGTGTTAATGTGCGTGTCATTGTCTCTGTTGTAAATCACCATAAGTTTGAGCAACAACAGGGTTTCAGGAGGATTATATAAAATATGTGATTAGAGCTGTGATAGTGTCTGAAGAAAGGAACAAACATGCCTCATAATCAGCCGTCATACAAAGTAAATGAACCTTGACTCATCGTGTTAACACCGAAAAATACATTTCATGCCAACTCAGTTTATCATTTATTTCTAACTCAACACAAAATCCATATTTAAAGCATTGACTACTGGCACGGGTGTCACTGAGTGGTGTAACTGCTCAGAGCCGACCAGCTCTGGAGGAGAGAGAAACCCCTGGTGTCACATCGGCGGGGAGAGAACCAGAGTCTCTGGTGAGTGCTGAGTTTAGTGTGTGGCCTGAATTCAAACACACAGACAAACACACACCCTTGTTACGTGCTGTTCTCGCTAGCTCACGGCTACAATCCAGAGTAAAGTTGACTGTTTGGGGTGAATAAACACTGAGGAGCACCATCAAACAACAACCGCTGCTGATGAAAACCCATCTAATGTGACTGAGGGATAAACGTAACAGGTGGTAATGTATTGGTTTCATTCACATTACCTTTAGTCTCATTAGCCAACTTTGTTTCTCACTTTTGTTATTGTGACCAGATGACCAAACGAGACGCACCGTTACCTCGATTGAACCTGTGGATTTTTCTCGGGGTTTGACAGTGTTGGAAACAGTTCGGATCATGTAAGAGCACAACTCAGGATTCAGCTGAGGAACAACTCCTGTTACTGTAACAGGCAAAACAAAAGAAACCTCAGGAAGAGCAGCAGAGCAGGGACCCCTTTCCCAGAAGCGACACCCTTCAGCTGTGGATAAATTCACATGAAATGAAACATGACTCAGTCCCATCAAGAGGGAGGCTCACTGATGTGTTTTAACTGACACTCACTAAATAAGAGAAGCCTGCCCAAACTGACTAAATGTTATAAAGTGTGATGATTGTTGCTTATTTTAATGTTTGATAATATGTCATCTCAGAACAATGTGTTGGTATGATCCAGTTGTTACAGCATATTTAATTACCTGTTAGAAAATGATTACATAACAAACGTTATTTCCAGCCTTTCCTCAGAGGAGATATTTGATCGTGGATGGGAGCAGAGGGTGCTCTCTACTCTGTCTAATATGAAAGTATTTTACTTATCTTGTTCAGAGTCAAACTGTTTCTGTTCATGTCTTCTGTATTCTTTATTGAGCTTTTCCCCCCTACATGATGTCATTATTCTCCCTCTGAGGAATGCAGGATTGCTCACGGCTGCCTGGATTTCAGCATTACCTTAATAACAACTGCGACCAGAAAGTTAATCCTTTGGGACTCTGAACTCTGGAGTCCCCACATAACCCTGACAGACGGCTTCTTTTCCTTTTCTGTCTGGTTCTGTTCACAGGTCACAGACCCACAGACACCAGAGTGATAAAATAACAGGTACAGCCGCCCTCACATGAACTGTATTCAATATGAAGTACGAGTTGAACAAAAGAACCTCAACTCAGACGTAACACAGGCCCTTAGCTGGCGAGACAGAACCAACCTTAACTTGGATCGGATCATCCAACTGGTGTCAACAGAACATGAATCCCACCTCTGTGTAACTTGTTTACCAGCCACAACTCAAACCCTTCAGTCGGATTCTATGCATCCACTTCACCATTATGTGTAAAATGTAAACAGACTGATGGTACACTGGCACACATGTTCTGGTTTTGTAACAAACTTGGTAGATTTTGGCATGATGTTTCCATTTCTACTCTGAGGTTTACGGATATGATCTCACGCCAGACCCAGAGACAGGTATCTTTGGCTGGTCTCACCAGCTTGATACTCTTAGTCGCTGGAAAGCCTTATCAATACAGTATGGAATGGTTGTTGCAAAGAAAATTATTCTTAAAGTCTGGAACAAAGAAACATCCCCATGTTTTGAAGCCTGGCTCACTGAGTTCTCAAATATTTTATATATGGAAAAAATTCGATTTGAGTTATTAGGAAAATCAGACAGATTCCATCAAATATGGCAACCATTTCTTGATCACATCACACAGCTGAGAGGACCCTCATGACACCTTGATTTCTTGATTATGTTTGAGTATTTATTTGTCCATAATTTACACAAATGTATATAATTGTATACAGTCATGGATGGCCATAGAAACTGTAATACAGTAGAGTACAACTTTCACCCTTTTTTTTTTTTTTCTTCTTTCTTTCTTCTTTTTTTTTTCCTTTTATCTGTCTTTTTTCTTTCTTTTTCTCCCTAACCTACTTTGGGGGAGGGGGGTGGGATAGAAGGGGTAATTGTTTGGGTTGTTATGTACCTGGATGTTTTGAAAATGAATAAATAAAGTACTTAAAAAAAAACCTTCAGTCGGGAGACCTTCTTTGTACACAGTCGGAGGTAATGTATTAGTTTTATTCACACTGCGTCCAGCCTCAGTCCTCACTCTCTGACTCTCTCCTGGAAGTCATAGCGACAGGCGACCAAACAAAACACGCCTCGCGTAAATTTGTAGATGCTCTGGATTTGAACATTGTTGGAAACATTTGGGATAATGTACACAACCCAACATGATATAAGAAAGGTCTAGTCGTTTTAGTAAAAGTAACCCAATAATATAGTCAAATCATTTCCACAGCCATCTGGATGGTTTCCATCAAAACTCAAAACAGATGGCAGCTTAATCAAAGTGTCTGCATTCACTGATTGCCATCAGATTGTCATCAGGTCAAAATTGTCAGGCATGCGTTGGTTTATGACCAAATACCTGCAAGACATTTCCATCAGCCTCAGATGTACTTTGTGTATTGCTGATAGTCTTGCATACTCAGACCGTGCTCCACAGCACCGTGTCAGCGCTGGAGAAAGTGAAGCTCTGGGTGCTCTGGCTCGTTTGCATTTCTCTAAACTAGTCACAATCTACTTGGGCAACACTCAACCAAAGATTCTGCTACAGTAAATAATGTTGGAGGGAACTACCAAGCAAGCGAAAGGTAAGGTAAGAACTGCTAGCGTGTTGAGGTTGGTACCGCTGGTGTCCAGTCGAGTGTTAGAGTAACTTGCCAGTTTCAGCATGCAGGTTGCTAGCTTGGAGGTTTTTGTTGTTTCATGTCGGGATTTTTGAAAAACGCACAGATAGTGGAAGGAAGAGATGAACTCCACCTGAAATAGGCGCCCAGTGACGAGTTTATACCATCAGTCTACACTGGTGAGTCAGGCTAGTGCCAATAAGTAAATGTAAGCATCCTTACACACTAACAGAGACATGTGCTTACGATCCATCAATCTACTGTTTTGGTCGTGCTATCGACAGATGAGTTATGATGCTGAGCTATTAAAATGCTGGAATACCATGAAGCCCATGTTTGCAATCACTGCGATCAGTTAGTTCTGATCATTTAGGTCAATTTGCACCATCAGTGTTCAGCATGTCACCATGTTAGCTTAATATCTACAACAAGACAGGGACCTAGCAATAGTTTCAGTGGCCATATGTGTCGGTGTTTTCATGATTACACCAGCTGTGCAGGGATACTTGTGAAGATCCAGCAGAGCTTGCATTGGGGGTCCTCTCAAAAACAGGCTACAGACAGTAAAATACTACACAAATGTTGTAGGGAAGCATGGGATGAAAGATGGAGGGATGGGTACATACTTCTCAGTGTGGCTGATTCAGTCTCCCGACACACCTCCAGGAAGTGGAAGTAAGACTCCATCTCCGCGGTGGAGATCCGCACGGTGGAATAGGCTGGTCCATATTGACCACACTTTGGACAGCGAGACAGGAGGGTGTGGCACTGCAGCATGCCCAGAGCACCCATCTCAGGTCATAACTCCACCTAACTCCGACAAGCCTGTGTGTGTTTCTATCTACTGTGTCTGCACATGAAGCCTGCAGCAGAAACAGTGGAACGATCCATGGTTCCCCGATGCCTCTGCTGTCTGCGACACACACACACACACACACACACACACACTGTCACGCAGACCCAGTTTTCTTTCCCCTCCAGCAGTGCTGCTGCAGCTGTTCCTGCATGTGTACCTGTCCAGCAAGGTGCCTCTAACCTCCCTGCTTCTCTCTCTGTCTGTCTCTCTGTATCCCATAATCTCTGCATTACAAAGTAAAGCCTATTACAGGACATTTGCATATGCCCGCCCCTGTGATGACCTCAAACAAACAACTAAAATCTGCTGTGAGGGAGTGACTCCACGCTTTTACCTCTGTCCACTCTATCCCACTGCAGACGTGTTATTTTAAGCAGCAGTGCACCTGGATTACAGTGATGCAGTCAATGTGAGACGCATCACGCCTACTGCAGCTTTCTCAAACTCCTCACCGATCTGAGATGCATCATTTTTATTTATAATAATTGAAAAACACATTATTTTTATGGAAAAGTTACACTTAACTTTATATGTAATAACTGAATAAGCACAGGTTTATGTTTTAGCCTGCA
Organism: Pagrus major; assembly: GCF_040436345.1. Lineage (NCBI taxonomy): Eukaryota > Metazoa > Chordata > Actinopteri > Spariformes > Sparidae > Pagrus > Pagrus major. The sequence goes on along the minus strand of NC_133225.1, from coordinate 2,843,956 downwards.
TTCATTTCATTTAATAAGACGAAGTTACAAAGTTATTTAATTTATACACATTGACTCAACATGATCGAAAAAAATTGCATTAAACGTGACTCTTTACATTGAACTCATGTAACAGAATTAGATAGAAAATGTACAGTATATGTAATTAAAATAGTCACTACAGTTATTAAAAGTCGCTGTATTAGGCATGAGTGTTGAGACACGTAAATGTCTCATTTAAAAAACAACTTAAAACAGTAAACATTGTGTGGATCACACAGAAACATGTTGACAAGAGGATCTGTGTATTTTAAGGGATGCCACTGAGTGATATCTGCATCTTCTCATAATGAAAGATTATCTGAGCCGGAGCAGTGGGGCCTAATTTTCTTTGTTTCACATTACATCATTAAACTTGTTATTAGCAGATGTTTCTGTATTTGAAATGATGTTCCGACTGATGCGCCAAGTCAAGAACATCCAGCTGAACGTTGTCAACACTGATACATACAGCAGAGAGCTGAGGTCTGTCAGTATTTCCTTTTGCACATCACACATGATTAAAGTGATTAAAGTGAGTGGAATCATTTGTCCATACTGCTGGCAATTACGTCAAGATGTTTTGGGGTTTTTTTTGTAGATAATAACCTCAGTATCCCCAGTTCCAGAGAGTTTGGACATGGACCCCATATCCTTTTTACAAACATGTGTTGGTGAACCTCGCCCCATCCTTGCTTGTGAACAACTGAGACTTTTGAGGATGCTCCTCACATACCAAATCCTGATACTATCTCCTGTTACCAGTGAACCTGATCACCTGTCCCACCTTGTTTGAAACGTGCACTGGATCCTGAAACATTCTTCACACTGGGCGTCTGTTTTATTAAATGTTTAGGGGGTCCGATCCCCATCATGTCCAAGCGGCACCAAGCGCACAGGCAGGGGTACATCATGTCCCAACAGGTGCTGACCCTCCATAACACATCTACAAGTTACCAGGTGTGTCGCCAACACACTCCACACACACCTGTAACACTGTACAAACAGCCAACATGTTCATTACTTACACATCACTGATCCCATGCTGCTGCTGCTGTTCTTGCTCTGTGAAAAAATCCACACAGACAGGAGGGTCCGAGCCACGCGGCTAAACCAGCGCCAAGTCCGACGTCCGCGGTAACATAACACACGATGCACACACGTACAGGTCCAGTGACACAACAGTCCAGTCCTCAGGGCTCTCCCTGAACACTTCAGAACAAGCCCTCCTCCTCTTTGGTGTGTAGGAGAGCAACACAGAGAGTGAGAGGGGAATGTGTGTGTGTGTGTGTGTGTGTGTGTGTGTGTGTGTGTGTGTGTGTGTGTGTGTGTGTGTGTGTGTGTTTTCACCAGAGCAGGGGTCTGAGCCTCTCCTGGCAGCCTTGTGACCAGCTGAGCGGCTCAGTTTTTACACAATACTCCCATCAGGCAGCCGGGACTTCCCTTCCCGTCGGCATCCTTCCCTGTTTACTCCCACCTTTCCTTCCCCCCCTCCTCCTCTTTCTTCTATGCTCCCCCTGAAAGATGCTTTTCTCTTTTGTTACACGCTCTTTAGGGAGCGATAGAGAGATAAAAATAATAAAAAAGGTGTGTGACAAAAGTCATGAGGTCAGACTAAAAACTACTGTTGGTTCGCTCTTGTTTGTTTTTCTTGGAGCATCACCTCCACTTGTGTTTTTACTCTCTTTCCCCTTTCGTCACCTTCTTTACCTTCACCATCTGATCTTTTTATCTTGTGCCCCTTTCTACTTCATACTCACTTCATGTGGTGCAACAACACATAAAAAATAAATTAAGATCGGCGTAGCAGGGACAGGCCTATTGACTGTACGCTCACAGTTTGGTTTGGGTTCACACTGAATATCTCCAGTGGTCTCCTGGGTGAAAGTCCTGCTTCACCTGACTTCCTCCTTTGCTTCCATATTAATTACTATGGCCACTAGAGGTCACCACCTAACAAGAAACATGAATATGAGTTTAAATAAACTTCACAGTTGATCGTCTTCCTGATGAGGACTGTCTGAGTGGAAGCAGTGCAGCAGCAGCAGCTCCAGTCCGTCTACTCTGTACATGGTCAGCCCAGTGACTGAAAAAATAGTTTCAGCCACTGAAAAAATATGTTTTAAGGTGCCGGTACAAAAGTAAAACGCAAGCTGTTACATCGTCTGTGAAGACAGCTGTAATTATTAAAATGAAAGTGGATGTGTTTCATCAGGTGCACGTAAAAGCAGCAGCAGCATCGGACCACTCGGGTCCACATCGTCACTCGCGTTTCACCTTGCAACACGGTCTCAATCCACGGTCAAGTTAGCGATAACAAACATACAACGTCTTGGCACAAAAACGCTCTCCTAAAATACCTACTTCCTTTACACTGCCACCATTGTTTATGTACTCCACACAGGACTCAAACCCTCATCACCTGGGTGAACTTCAGGTGAACAATCCACCCGACAAACCCCAACCTCTTGCCGTTTTTCACTATTGCCCCTGTGCTGGTACTGCACCAGGACAGAGCCGGACCCTCACACTAAAAGAACAGACTACATGACAATTCCTATGGAAGTTGCTTTCTGCACATTTCTGTGTTTTTGGGTGCAGAGGACATCAGAGCTGTTTGGAGACACACTGAAAATACACTTATTGTTATGTGTGTTTGAGCCGCAGGTGGTGTTTTCATCTACATGTCACACACTATTTAGGGAAAATGCCAGCCAAGCACATCTGGAGCTAAATCATAAAAAAGCTTCCCCTTGCTCTGGGTAACCACACAGACAACTTCTGACCGACTTTCCTTTTTTGTTCTTCCTCTTCTCGACCTCCGTTCTAGGTGTTTTCCATCATGTTTATGAGAAAGTGTTTAAAATCAGTTTCAGTTGTGCCTTTTTTTAAACTGAGTTTCCTGAGTGTGGTTTCACAGTTCCAGCTTTCTTCCTTGAGGTTGATGCCTGCATCTGCAGTCTCCACCCCACCACCAGTGTCAGCACCTCGGTCAAACAGAGAGACGCTCTCTCTCCTCCCTCAGCTGTCCCCCCTCCTCCTTCCACCTCTTCCTCCTCTCCCATGCTCCTGAAACAAACATGCGTCACAGGCCCGGGCGTCAAAAATAGAACTTTTTCTCCAATAAATCACCGCTCGACATCGGCTTTGTTGTTCAAGTGCCGCGAGTATGTACGATGCCTGCAGCTGAAGTGTAATGGACGCAGGCTTCCAGAACAAAGATTCAATCACACAGTCAGACGCCGTCCATCTGATCTTCCCACGAGTCTCCAGTTAATCCTCTTACTGTAGTCTATTTAGAAGCTGTTGTAAGGTCATATATTTAGCCACGCTACTAAAACTACTACACACATGCAGTCTATACAGACACCAACAGACAGCTCACATAATGAATATCCACGGCAAACAATATGGATTGAGCCACACTCAAAAATTTGCTTTTAGCTCAGTCAATGTAAGTCTAGACACAGCTGTCGTTAAATCGATGCGTATTTTGGTTTCTTGTCACTGCACCGACCATTGATTTTCTCAAGTTACATCTCATTTTACAGGTTTCATTGACAGTGAGTAAACGTGAACCTGATTCCTTCTGTGTTGCCTGAGAATAACACCAGAGGCACAAGCAGAAGAGCAGAGACAGAGACTATTATCCTAAATGTTGATGAAGGTTCTCAGTCATCCAGGTCATTCAGGTAAATCTAAGTGCTGTATCGTAGGCAGCTGGACTTGTTTCAGTTTTTTGAAGACGTTTCACCTCTCATCCAAGAGGTTTCTTCAGTTCTAACTAACTGGAGGGGAGCTGCAGGCTTTTAAACTCTGTGTGGGAGTGTCCTTACAGAGTCGTTAAGGACACGTGTGAGCTCTGAGTTTCAGAGTTGTTAGGGCCACCTGTGGGTTGTTGACCCAACCAGCCTTCTTGTGGGTTGCTAGGGCTAGGTGAGCCCAGGTGTGAACGGGTGTTAAGCTGTCTGTTCTAGTTTGAATCCATCTTTGTCAAACTGGAATGACCGTCATTGAACAGAGGAGGTGACACTACCTATCACCCACCTACAATGCAGTACTGAGTTCCCTCCCCAGACAGCTTAACCACCATTCACACCTGGGCTCACCTGGCCCTAGCAACCCACATAAAGGCCGGTTACTAAGTAATTGCTGAGATCTGGAACATGACGACATCCCTGCAACACAGTCTGACAGGGCAGGAAACACGAGCAGTCACCACTTTATTTGAAGGCGCCTCTAAAATGCTGGTATAAATCCCACAATGTCAATGTTTACCTTGACTAGTCGGGATTTAAAGGACCCAACACAAACCGACCTGTGGAAAACCCAAACGCTGAGGACAGATCGAGTCATAAGCAGATGGAGCCTGACTCAGCTCAGTTAAAAATCAGTCTCCTTATCTTTCCACAAGTATGTGTTGTAATAATCAGCTGCAGGGAGGAGGCTTCATTACATCATGGGTTACATCACTGCAGGCCTTGGCTTTACCTCACTTGGAATGACCTTCTCCTGTTTCAACCAGTAAAAAACACCAACAGATTTAAAATGGTGAACCAGGCCAAACGTTTAAAGTCACGATCCACAGGACTAACACGAGGACGTGAGTGAGTAAGTATGGAAAAAGTCTGCGACCAGTCGATGCAGTTTCATATGCTACCTTCAGCACTTTGAATAATTGATGAGCAAAACATTCCCACCAGTCCCACAGCTACTGGGAGCAGCTGTTGTTTTCTGCTTTCTGCTAAGCCACAGTTTTACTTTCTGAACAAGCTGCTTTTAATATATCTCCACCCGAAAAAAAAACTTGCAACAAAACCTCTGATACTTCAAGGCCGGCCTGGGAGCTACACTGATGACACAGAACGCTGGAAAGAACTGACAAGAAAACATCTGTAGTCGTCTAACACTCAGGACCTTAAATATTTTGAAAGTTATTTTTATATCATATAGCGGCAATGTTGTTCTCACTAGAAGGACATTCTGGCTGCTTCCCGCACATTACTTTTTGGCCACTTGTTGTGTTTTCATGCACACTGACAGGAATTAAGTTTAGGTTATCCATTTTCAGGGTTACTGATCATCACTGCTCCACCTGGTGGATAGATAAACCATTGCAACTGGCTTCCACACATGGCACTTAGGGGCATTACGATTCGGCCCCGTGTTCACTACGTCATGGCAGGGGATCTCATTCCAGTCAAAGACTCTTCCAGGTCCAAGCACGGACCCATCACGGTCCCGTCACGGGCCGATTAGGGCCACGTCACTGAGGAACGGGAAGCCTTCAGAGGCTTCATCTGTAAGAATTTTAGTTTGTGTTGAAGAGATATCTGCTGACGTTAGCATGCTAAACAGCGATCACTGGGCCTGAAAACCTCTTTCTCCCCTGGTGGTCCAACTAGCTGAACAGCTAACTGAGCTAACAAGCTAACAGCAGCTACAATCATGGATAAAAAGAGTACAGTAAGCCGCCACCAGTTACTCCACCAGTTACTCTGGTGGCCAATTCTTACATATTACACTTTTAACCAAAAAATAAAATATACTACATTATAAGCTTCTTACTAGTCTTGAGGAACCTTCAGAGCTTTACAAGCACAAGTACAAAGTAACATGACTTTATTTCTCTTCTTTATAAATTTAACGGATGTCATCATTCTTTCCACCTCTGCAGTCAGCTGAATCTGCAGGACAGCGTATAATGAGAGCTATGTGAACAGTCCACAGGTTCTTATTAAGCAAACCGGCCCAACAGGACTGAGGAAGTGATTCATTGTGGTCCGTCACACACATCACACATGTATGCACACAAACTCAGGCACGCATGCCGTACAGCATGGGGTCGCTGGGTTCAAGTTCACAGCAGGAAAAAACACACAAAAACACACATTCAGGTTAAGATATTCATGTTTAAATATAATTGAACCATTAGGTGGAAATGGATTATTAGGTTTGATTATTAGAGTTTAGATTAGGTAAAATTAGATTATATGGAGAGAAAAAATCTACTACCAGTACCACAGTGAGAAAGTGCCATCAGTTTCTACTCTAAGAGATGAACTACTGGAGTTCTCCAGAGGATTAACAGCTGGAAACATCTTAGAGTGGTGAGTAATTTGAAATCTTAATGGGAAAATGTTCACAGCAAGCTTTATATTCTGTTGTTGGTTTCTCTCGGTTGAAATGGTCAGCGGATTATCAAAATGTGGTTGACAGCACTTTCAAGGGAAAGTCACAGTCATCACGTCTGACAGGCAAAGAAAAAAGCGAGAGCGGTAAGAAGTTTTGTAGTGACTTCTCCGAAGAGAAATGACTGAAGCAGCTTCAGTTTTACAGTAACCACCAAGCCACCCGTGAGTTTACTTCAGTGCTATATGGTGAATGTTTCCATAACAGTAGTTTCATGTAATGGGATTAAATAATCAGGAAACAGAAACAAAAGTAACTGTATTCCGATAAAGTTACAGGAAAAAAATAGGATTACTAACAGGATTACAATTTTAAAATAAAGAAAGAAATACTAATCATCACCACTCCTGTGGCCTTGTGAACTATGACTCTTGAATGTGAGGAGCAAAGTAGCAAGACACTGTTATACAGCCTTTAAAGATTGTAGGCAGGAAACCTACAAAGTGTGTGAGTACCATGGGCAGTGTTGGGCAAGTTACTTCCAAAATGTAATGTATTACATATTACTAGTTCCCATTACTTGAAAGTAATGAGTTACTTCACAGAATTATTGTGGTTTCCGTAGAATTAACGACTGAATAGTGGAGTAACCAACCAATATAACAAGGTAGAGCAGTTAAAACATTTATATCACTTTGAGCCGCTTTCAACTAGCTTAAATTGGTCAGCTGTGCCTGTGGGTCTGACCAGGCTGAAAAACATCTACAAAAACTTACAGTGATTCTGGATGGTAACCCATTACTGGACAAATCCTATTTGAAAACCATTGAAAATGACTGCTTAAAGTAATTAATTACTGTTACACGTTAATTAGCTTGTTACCCCAAACACTGACCACGGGAGACCCTAACCCCTGCTCAACTTATGGTAAAAAATTATTTTACCTGTTACCACAATCTTTCTCTAACCTAAAACTGGCAAGAGACAAGACCATATGTGTTTGGATTGCTTTTACTTTGCTATGTTGTCAGCCAGCGGGCACAAAATCACCTGGAAAAATTAAGGCTTACTGGGAATTAAGGGCTCGATCTGCTTTTTGTGCTATTGGTTGTTGCTAATCTGAGGAAAACGGGGACGATCCAATAGTCTTTAAGTCTTTGTGGCGCCAACAATACCACTTCGAAACCTTAAAGGTGGGAAAGTTGTCTGTTTGCACTCTAACCAAGTCCTTCTCTTAACTATGACGATGCCAGTTCCTTAATCTTAATGAAGTAGTTATTGAAATCTAAATCACAGGTTTAAACCAAACTTTAACCAAACTGTGGTGATAGATTTAATTACCACTGACGCTCATATGTGTCATTTTGGCTAACAATGATAAACAAGGTATATTCATGTTTAGTTCGGACGACTGTGTTGGTAGGAAAGTGCGGATTATGTCTACATTGTGTTCTCCTGTATGAGATCTGTCCATGTCTGCAAGGATCAGCACCGACTGTATGAGCAGCACAAACGAGTGCGCGTCTGCTGACCGTGTCCACGTCCATTTTGGAGTTCATTTTTTCCTTCTTCCTTCAGCGAGCCTGGTCTGCAGCCTTGTCAGGCAGCTCGTTGGCCACCAGCTCACTTGACCTTGGCCCACTTGATCTGCTCAGGAATGACCCTCTTAGAAAATCTGCGCAGTGAGAAAATGAGGCCAGACTGTGAAATCAAAGTTCTCTCGTGGCCCGAGCGAATCTCTTCCATTGTTAAGCCGTGTTGTTGTGTGCAGAGCTGGCCTCAGTCCAGCTGACAGGCAGCAAGACAAACGCTTTTCCAAAGGATATGGTGACCCGCCCCTCTCCACCAGCGCTGTATCAGAGACAGGAAGAGGAAGCAGAGAGAATGCAGCTCTGACGTCACGACAACAAAGGTTGGGGGCTGCTCGGGGGGACTCTGGGTAATACCACAAACCCCTGAGCAGCTATCAGAGGCTACTTGAGCTTATACAGTAGTTGTTGATGGTGAGAAAATCCTGTCAGATGTAAACCGCATGTTTAACATTTTAAAGAGAGAGCGCAGCGATTACTTTTTAACTTTTGAAGGATCTTTATTTATGTCACATATCGTACAAGCATCTCCACTTCTGGGATTGTTGAGTGGATCTATCTTCACTCCTGTTTATCAACCTGACTGCAGCAGCGGTCAGGTACATTACTTGATGAACGCAACATTACAGAGAGGAGAGGGGAAAATAAAGAGAGAACCAGAGTCTCAGTAAAGTAATCCGGCTGTTTGGGGACAAATAAACAATCGCATGAGTAACGGCAATAAACACAAATGATCCACTTCACCATTAAACAACCAAAACTGCTCATAAAGAAATCGTTCCGATGTGCCTCAGACGCAGATGTTTGCAGATGAGGTCATGTTTTAATGTTTCTTTCACCAACTTTCTCAATCTGTGCTAATAAACTTAATTGATTATTTAAAACTCCTGACTCGTTTCCTTTGGAGAGTTTATGATGACAGCTTTTAGTTTTGTTGATTTAATGTGCCAGGATATTTGTGACATTACTGCGTTCATGGAAATGTTTCAGATAACTGAAATCAGCCTCTCAAATCATAAAATCAGAGCGTATGCACACATGTCTGAACTCGCCTGTGTTGGCGCGTCTTACTATCTGAATAATGTGCTCTTTAAATATCAGGAAACAGACTGCGTCTTCGACTTTAGAGCAGCTTTTTGTTGGTCTATGGCGCTGACACTTTCCGCTACCTCAAGATAGCAATCTGCCATCAGTGCCCCTGACCAAACCTCACCATAAGACCAACACGCTCAGGGGCGCACAGGTGGGCGCAAGTACGTTTGCTATTTACACAACGTGGGCGCACGGCGTGAAAATTACAACTGCGCTTTGAGCCAAGTGTAAGATAGAGCCCTCAGACTCTCTCCTGGGTTTGAATATTGGTGCAAACAAGGACACAACTCACCAACATAAAAATAGGCTCAATATTGGGAACTGGGAATTGCATACTCTTGGCAAACAACGTGTCTAAGTCTTACTGTCACAATAACGTTGCCAGGTTTGGTTCTACTGTGTCTGTTCAGAGATCAAAACCAAAACCGTTGCAAGTGAATGATCCACTTGATTGTTATGAACCCAGTGACCTGAACTTTAGAGTGGACTTTACCAGTCGTTAGGGTTAAAAATGTAAAGACTTCATCCTTTAGTCTTGTCAACAATGAGGTTTGTGTTGCTGTATCATTAAATATAACCATGTTCTGGATGTATCTCTGGTGCTGTTGTGATGTGTGATGTGAACGCTAAATCATGATGTAACCACTGAACCATGAAGTGTGCAGGAAGGAAACCGTATTTAAAAAAGGAAACCATCTGTCCACGCTGCAACCTCTGACCTTCCCATTCCTCACCTCGCTGTGTGCAGAGACACAAGTACTTCACCTTTCTTTGTTCCAGGCCACAACAGCTTCACCTCCGTGTGACTGAGACCGAACATCTAGTCAACTTTTAGCTCGTCAGCGTCCTGTAGCTCCTTTTTAGCATATGTTTCCTTCCATGGACAAGGAAAACTGGGCATGTAGCCTGAGCTACTGATGTTGTCTGATCCTGCCAACAATACAGCAGAGCAGAAAACTTCCATTATCCAGTCAAGCACACACACACACACACACACACACACACACCGCGCTGTCCTGTCAACAACAGCTTCCACACATCTGGGAAAAATATGTTTAGTACTTGAAGCCTCTGTGGCCGACATGTTGTAGTCATTACCCAAACATGTTCATCTTTTATCTCGCTCTGTTGTCCTCCCTCCCCTTCATGCCCCCAACTCTCTGTCTCTTTCTCACAGTTGTTACTATATTCTCCTATGTTACCTGCTAACTTAGCAATGTATTCATCAATTTTGTTGAAATATGCAAAGAAACATCTCAGAAGTCAGCCCTTTAAGATTTTGCCCCAGTAATTCCATCCTCACCCCGTCAGTCGTGGCTGTCATGCTAATCCTCTTAGCCACATTACCGACAGATGACTGAGGGACTCTGACGCTGACATTCCTGTATTTGGTTGTGTGTATTATATCATTCATCTCACTCGTCTGTAAACAGACAACAACCGGGTTACTCCACGTAAACTGTTCATGCTCCTCAAACTAAAACTGGTTGAAGAACAACTCTGGTTCGTTACAGTTTGTTTTCTGACACTATAAAGTGAAATCACTTCATTTCTTACTGTAAAATGTCATTAAGTTACCCTACTGATTATGTAATTAAGGTATAGGAGTATAATCATTTGAAATTGACCTAGTTTGCTGATGGGAGTCTGACCACACTGCAACCTCGGATGGCGTGGGGAGTCAGCTCAACTGGGCTCATCTGAAAATGAGGCGTTTTTAAGCCTAAAAAAACTCATTTGAGGAGTTTTTTTTAAGTTTTTCGGTGTGGTACTGCTCATGTTTCATGCCGTTGATGAGTACAACGCCATTATTATCAAAGGGAATTATGGCAAAATCATAAGAATTTGACAGAATAATGCTTTAAGTAAAACAGATCTCCACTCACATGCCTTTGAGCAATTCACTAAACCCTTACAATCCACTTTACCTTGTGGCTGTCTCCAAGAAACCAGCCTTGCGTCTAAAATTAGCCACATTTATACTTTGCGTTCAAGGACAGGAATTTCCCTGCACGCTCAAAGAGATATTGTCCTCTCCGGTCTACTCTCTAGGTTGCCCGGAGCAACAAAACACAGCAACGTTCGGCATCACTCCCCTCTACAGCCTGACCTTTTTCACTGGAAACTCTGAAGGTCATTCATGAGGTCCCTGTAACACACCCTCCTTTGATACACCACCAGTTTTGGAGGCGCTGGCAGGCTGAGCGGGGGCAGGGTGTTCGCTTCAAGGGCGCTTTAAATCGAACAAGAATATGATTGTCTGTGTGAGCAGCGGCTCTTATCTGCAGGCCGCAGCACTAATCATCCTGACAGCACGCCTCAGTGGGACAGGGGGAGCCATTTTAGATCGGGCATCCATAAAGCACCGTGCGCGCTGATGAATTATGCATGAGGGGAAGGCAGGCGTTACGGTAAATTGCTGTGATGTCATCAGCCACCAATAGGGGGTTTCGCTGTGACTCATGCAGTTACATGGTCTATGGGCAATGACAAACAGGGGGCGTTTGTGTAGATGTGTGGATGTGTGGAGGTGGTGGAGTAAAGTATTGTTGTCATCATTATGATACTGAAGGGAGAACAGACTTCCTGTAATATACGTGTATCAAAGAGAAAGTACGTTTCTGTAGAGATTTTACAGCAAAACCTTAAATATATAAATAATAAATATAAACCCTCCACAGCCTGGCTCCCCCCTTCCTGTCTGAGATCCTCCACCTGCACACTCCCACCCACACTCAGGTCTGCTGACGCAAATGATCCCTCTCATATCTATCTATCTATCTATCTATCTATCTATCTATCTATCTATCTATCTATCTACTATCTATCTATCTATCTATCTATCTATCTATCTATGAAAAAGGCCACAGCTGACTGAAACTGACCAGAACTGGTTAATTAGCTGAGCTCAGTGGTTATAAAGGAGCGTCAGATGACTATGTGATGTGACAGTCATACAACATAGACAGAACTTCCCATGAGGTCAACTTGGATCAATTATGTCCCATCATTTGAGCCTTTTGCACCTCCTCCACTGTCCATGTGACACTAACGATGGGCCGACTTGACAATCAGACGACAGGCATGTTCGGTGACCGCCTTCAAAAAGGACTGCACAAAGAAAATGTGAGAGAAAGAGGATGAGCTGCCATCGCTTTGAAATCAATAAAAAGGGAGGAGGAAGTCTATGATCGAGGTGTGCATTTACAGTAAGTGGTCATCACTGCCTGAAGCTGTGCTGTGGTGCTGCAGCCAGCAGGGACGAGTGAGCTCCCTGCTGGTGAAGGAACAACACTGTTGTTGGAAAAGGAAAGTAGACACGGGGAAATAATAGACGTTGAGGAAACCCCCTGTACACATAAATATAAATGGGCCCATCCAGGTTTCTGATAATCTGTGTTGATTTAGGGACGTGTTTGACAGAACCAGCCCAAGTCCTTCAAACTAAACTAACATTTACAAATGTTTTCTTCACAAATCCTTATTTATAGTCAATATTCATATAACTGTTTAGATTATTGTTTCCAAAGATACCAAATGCCAAATAAATATGAATTTTGATTCTATTTTCATTTCATTAGGTGCAGTCATAAAGGACATGGAGTGTGAATATTTCACTTGGTGTTATATTGCTTCAGTGCAGGGTTGTAATAAGCTGATCATAAAATGTATGACCCTGTCAGACAGTATGGAATAAGATACATTATTAAAACATTAAAGCGGAGAGAAGAGAGAACAGTACGTTAAAATCCTCCTCAGCACCAACAGAAGTTTATTTTAAAGTGTTTTTCAGTGAAAATGTCTAAAACAATGCATTAATAGAATATTTCCAGTTGTTGGAATGGTGCAGCCATAAAAACATTACATGACTTCAGCTTTAGAGCCACTATTCTCTGACTATGGTGCTGGTACCACTGGTGGATCATGAGCTCCCTTTAGTGGTTTGTGTGGGGATCCCAGAAATAGGCAATTTTTTTGAAAATGAAACGAGGTTAATTTAAAAATACATAATACAATCAAAATACTACATGTACTTTATGATTGAAAATACTTCAACTGAAATAGTAAAAGATGATTTGAAATACGTTTTGTCCTTTCTGTTATATATTAGTGTCAGCCTGTTGGGCTCGTCTTCATGCTCATCGCGTGTGCACGTCATCCATGATTAGACCTAATTATGAGCGGATGTCAAACTGTGATGGAGTGATAGTAAGTGGAGGGAAAATGATGCAGCGAGCATGAGCGGCTGTCGCGATGTTAAACAGTGCAGCTGAAGCTTTCACAGCCCCTCTGACATTATCAGCAAACGGCCCAGCAAGGAGATGTGACTTCACGTCAGACCTATGACAGCCTAATATTTTCTAAGGTGGTAGATAGTGTAGAAAGTGTGAGAAACACAGAGTTATAATAATTTAATAATTATGATATTTATAATTCATTTCATTTTCTTTCCCTGAGAAGATCGATACTCATGTGAGTGGGGTAAATAAGAAGCTAGCTCCAGTAGCCTGTTAGCTTATCTTGGTACAAAAAAGTTTTCACTCTTCACTTATGTGTGTGTGGACGACACAAATAACATAAAACATGCTAATTTTGTGATTTTGTGACATGACAGCTGTAGCTATCAATCTTCTCATCTGACTCTCAGAAAGAAGCAAAATAGCATATTTCTTTTAAGAGTTGGGACAGACAGGTCTAAGGTCTTGTAACTAAAAACTACTTCACTGCTACCAGGTACCAGATTCAAGGGATTTTAACTGTTATATAAACAAGTAAAATGTGAAGTGAGATACTCATTGAGACTATATGTAAATAATAATGTGAAGAATAGGCTAAGGACTGGGGAAAAGAGATTAAAAGGATAAAAATGCAGAAATTGGCCCGCATGGACCAATATATAGCATGAACATAACATTAATAACATGCAGTTTTACAGTATGTGTAGCTCCATCTAGGGGCTCCACCGTGTGCATTGCAGTTTGTTATGTTAGCTCGATGTAAATATAATTCTCTAATGGTTCGGCATCGGGCCATAAAGTATAAACAACAGGAGACAAGGAGGGTTGACAAGAATATATTATAAGTGAGAAAAACACAAAGTCCCCACAAAGGAAGAAAAACCATCCTGCCTAATCGACACCTTTAGGCAGCCGTTAATGCTGCAAACACTGTTAGCAGCATCCCGTGTGAGCCCGGCTCCCAATATATCAACTCTCACTTGGCAGGAGCTAGCTCAGAAGCTAGCTCAGTTTCCATAGTGACGCTCTGCACAAGCCCTCCTCCGTCCCCACTACCCATCTCTCCCCTGCTACTGAGCGATGCAGGAAGTGCAGTGATGGAGGAAGCAGTGCCACAGTCTCCAGCGTGGCACATTAACCTACTTCCCCACCAGCCCGGGATATAACCCGGACGCAGAATGGGAAAGATGCAGGACGAGGAAAAGGATGGAAGGAGGAGAGGATGCGGAGGAGAGGGGATGGAAGGGGAGACGATGGGGAGGCAGAAAGAAAGGGAAAGTGAAATGGTGGAGATGCAGAAGGAGAGAAAGGAGGGAAATGGGGGAAATGGAGAGACGTGACTAGGAAAGGAAAAAAGAGCAGAGAGGGAAGAAGATGGCAAAAAAAGGAAAGAAAGGGTGATAAAGGATAGAAAATTGAAGCAGCTAATAGTAATGAAAGATTGTAAATATGCTGCATGTTGATCTTTTAAATCTTTCAAAAGAAAACACAGAAAATCAGATCATCTCTGCAATGTATGAATCAAACATCAACACAATCAAACCTCAGCTCCTAACAATGAATCTACGCTGCATATAGAGTCACCTGATAGACTAAACAGTGAGATGATGCCAGGTACTATATAATTTAGTGAGCTGGCAACCACAGAAAAAACCCACATTGCTCAAACTCAATGACTCCCCGTTTGTAGCTCGATGACACAGTTTCTCTTCTGCCCATGTGCAGAGCATCCCTCTGCATCCCCCCTGCACTGAGTGGTCCTGATGAGAGGATGGAGATTCCCTCGCTTTCATCTGCTCTCTTCACATTTTCAACCAGGATTCCCAGAAAAAAAAGATACAACCTTATAACACAGCATCCACCATGCAACTAACGACAAGAGAAGCCGGCTCTCTTGTACATTTTTCCACAGAGGAGACCGGCTCTTCTCGTTCTGACTGAAAGTGTGAAATATGAAGAGATGAAGATGATGAGGGGGAAAAAAGGAGGACAAATTTAAACGCCTCACCGACATGAGTGATGACACACTGCACCCTCTGTAGCAGCTCCTGGACCGACATCTCGTCTTCTCTCAGCCAGCACAGCATCTCAGGGTGTGGGTCGCATCCACTCTCCTCCCCTTCTCTCTCGCCGCTCTCTCCCTCTCTCTCTCCCTCCGCTGCCACGCCTCCTTTCCTCACCCCTCCGTCCACGACAATCTCCCGTCCGTTTGCTCCGTAATCCAATTTTCTCCCCTGAGCTTTTTTTTTTTTTTTTTACACCTCTTTCTTTTTCTTTCTGCTGCTTATTGTTTCTTTATTCCTTGTTTTTTTCCCCCTATATCCAGCCTCTCCTGTCCAAATCCAACAATCACAAAGCCTGAGGATGACAATGTGAAGCCACTCCCAGCCAGTCAGCAAAATAGTAAGCCTGGGAATAAAATGAACAGTTTTGTCAGCCAGGCACAGGTGAACTAACCGAGACAGCCAGTCAGGGAATATGACAGCAGGTTCAGCCAGTTGGTGAATAATAAAAAAAAAAAAAAAGCAGCCAGCCTGTGTTTACTGAACAAACTAGCAAATTAATTTGTCAGCCAGTCAACCAGCAAATAAACCCCGTATCAGTCAGTCAGTCAGTGAACAAAAGAGACCATCAAAAAAACAAACAGTAAGCATCAGTAACCATTGAAGAAAGGAGGCAGTTTGTCTGTCAGAGAACAAATCACACACTCAACTAAACAGGTTAAAATAAGCTGTTTAGTCAACAAATCGTCAGCAGACAGAAAGTCATTCAGTCTTTTTCATGATGCTGAAACAGATCCACAAAGTCAGAAGAAGCCTCCAAGTCAAAAATCCAATAATCCTCCCAGAAAGAGACAAAAAAGGAAAAATGACACTCCCAACACAATGATCAAGCCATGCCAAACACAGGATGCTTCCAGGGAAGTGAGCATGTAAATTGTGTGTGAGTCCAGTGAAGAGCTCTGGGTGGGGAAGCACCGGTGCTGCTGCTGCTGCTGCTGCTGCTGCTTTGATGATGCTCTGTTTGCTCTAATAAAGAAGCTGAGTCACAATGAGAGAAAAACGAATCACAGGGCTGTTATACCTGCCTCGAGGGCGGAGGGAGAGGCACAGAGACAGAGGGAGGGGGGATGGATGGATGGACGGGTGGGGGTTAATAGGTCCATGAGCGAAATCCTGGTGCCTGGAGCCGTGCTCTGCGTGGACTGGAGCGAGTGGAGCATCCACTGACTCTCAGACTGAAATATTTCATTAGATTTAAGGTGGAAAATCATTTTTATATCAGCACTGTTTGTTTTTGAGTCAACTAAAAGACTAACCTCCTCTTTTTCCACCGTCATTATCTCATGAGGGCTCAAACAAAACAAATCAATAGCCTCCACCCATCATTTGTCATTCTTGTTATGGCTGCCCGGGTTCATTCGCAGATCCTGCTCCACGTTTTCATTAACGCAAACAATGCCAGGCAGTGCATTTGCATCTTTTCCGTGAGGCTATGGCTCCTGGGACTGTGGAGATTGCCTTGGGAGACGACCATTAGCCAGAGACATCTGCACTCAGCCTCCTCCTGCCAGCCAATTACAGGCCCGAGCGAAGGCTTTCAAACAACAGAAACAGCAGCTGGCAGACAAAGCAGAGCAGGGCATAATCCTGCAAAACATGTGCTCTGTCCAGTACAGTGAATTTGCAATTTATAAATTCCCAAATTCATAAATAAAAAGGTGAATGTTTCCTTTTTTTAATGTATCATTTATTATCATATAGTCCAACAGTTTGTAATATAATATGTGTTGTGCATTAACAAAGCAGAGTAATATGGTCTAAGAGAGGAGAGGAGAGGAGGAGAGGAGAGGAGAGGAGAGGAGAGGAGAGGAGAGGAGAGGAGAGGAGAGGAGGAGGAGAGGAGAGGAGAGGAGGAGAGGAGGAGAGGAGGAGAGGAGGAGGAGGAGGAGGAGGAGAGAGGAGGAGAGGAGAGGAGAGGAGGAGAGGAGGAGGAGGAGGAGGAGGAGAGAGGAGGAGAGGAGAGGAGAGGAGAGGAGAGGAGGAGAGGAGGAGAGGAGAGGAGGAGAGGAGAGGAGAGGAGAGGAGAGGAGGAGAGGAGGAGAGATAAAGGAAAGAAAAGGATGGGAGGAGGCATGGGCGAGGAAATGAAGGGGCGGGACCCACTCCAGCATCCGCGGCATCTGATTGGAAGCCACGAAATGTCGTCACCGGAAGTCAGTTTCTCCGCCAGGGCGGGAAGACGCTGCTGCTGCTTCTCCTGCTGCTTCACATGTCAACAAGCCGACTGTCTCCAACCCTGAGACAAGCTGCTATCACAAGATATATCACTGTTGGGCTTTGGCACGCAGTAATTCCGACTGTGGGAGATTTAAGTCAGAGTTTGTCTCAACAGCGGCTGATAAAAGTAAGTGCGACACGTCTGTGTGCAGAATTAAGAGCTAACGAGTGGCTAATACTTTTAGCTAATAGTAAACAGGCCACTGCTGGCTAGCTTTGCTAGGTGGCTGCTGTTAGCGTGTTAGTTACTATTATATCTAACGCTAACTATAATTTATGCCATAGCAGCTAAATTAATTTACGTCAATCGTCATCATTTGTGGCGCTAAATGACAACTTTCATTCTCCGCAGGTAAAGTTAGTGCTGCCAAACTTCGCTCAAAAACAGGTCATTTTAGTTTCATTCGTCAAATATCTAACATGGCTACGCGATTCAGAGAAAGTTACTTTGAGATTATTTTTAACTCGTTTAAATCCACTGTTCGGCATCCAACACTAACCTTATTATCTGAATCCTGCGGTGTAATTCGTTGCATAGGTTATCTCTTGTAGGAAACTAACTGATGGCGAGATGTGACCTCTTTTTAAAATGATCAAATTGGTGAATGGAGTTCGCCACGTACCCATATCAGGTCTCATATTCACATTGTTATGCCCTGCAGTGCTACTGTGTTTATCACAACTAGCATTTTGACTGTTCTCAAATTTTCGTGTTAGTTAAATCACTTTGACAAATGAGCTAATTATCAGAAGTCTGTGATACTTAACAATGAGCCCCCTGAGTGCAGCAGGGGTTTTGTTTGGTACAGTTAGTTTGGACCTTCTGACCAACCATCTGATATTACATTGTGTATTGTCCATCCATAAGAAACTTTGAGCTGTAACTTTATTGGTATTTTTCGTCTAATACGTATGTGTATGTGTGTCTTCATCTGTAGGTCTGTTCGTCCCGGGGTGTTTGTGCTGCGTAGGAGTCATGCAGGCCTTTTTGAAAGGAGGGACTGTTCAGTCTACCAGACCTCAGAAAGACAAGGCAGCAGGAGGACCCAGTACAGAGAAGAAAGCCAAGGCTATCCCTTGGGTAGAGAAATAGTAAGTGTGAACCACAAAGGTATACTGTACAGTATGTCTGTTTCTGTAGCCTGAAACCACAGAGTCACAGGCACTCTTCTGTGTGTGACGGCCAAGAAAATACACTTTTTTTTTTTCTTCGAGCATATGGATGCTGTTGTAATGTGTTGTGATTGAGATCCTCATTGCCGGGGACAGATGCTGTTTTCTGGGCGGAAGTGTGACGAAGAGTGGGTTGGACAGACAGGATGACAGCCACTTTTCCACCTATAGATTTGCCATTTTTTTCCTCATAAGTTGTCAAGGACAATACCTGCTCCTACATTACTGTTGTTCACATGGGTGAACATAAACTCCTTGGCAGAGGGTAATGAGTGTGTATAATCTGGGATGATGATGAATCATTCCTTTGCAAGCCTTTATCAGATGTTAATTAATTACTGAGTTAGCATGCTAAATAAATCTTGATGGGCTGTGTTTTTGCAGCAGGCCAAAGTGTGTTGATGAAGTGGCCTTTCAGGAGGAGGTGGTGGCAGTGCTGAAGAAGTCTTTGCAAGGAGCAGATGTAAGTACCAGGCTCTTATGATGGCATTTACATGACATTATTGTATTCCTGGGTGTCAAATGTTGTTTATAGTGCAAAAAATAACTTTTTCTGACACTTCCATGAGCTCTGTTGCTGTAGTTATGAATGATAGCTAAAGAAATTGCAGCATAGAGAGGACCATAGAAGCTAGACCCATACATCTTAATGAACTTGCATCCCATTTTTCTAATGTGAAGGAAAATGGGAATCATGAGAATCACAATGCAGATGTTCTCAGTTTTATGTGCACATGTTTTGTGAAATCTGGTTCTGAAACATCTGTAGCCAGAAAAATGTACCAGTAATAATAATAGCTGATTTTTATAGCACCTTTTGTAAAACTAACTGTAAAGACACTAAATATTCCACATTTTTGTTGTATTTCATTTAAGCTGATTAGTCCCAATGAGATCACAGATCTCCTTTACAAAGGAGACCTGGCCAAGAATGACAGCAACACAGAGTTACAACAGTAAATTAACTGAAAAAGCTCACTCACAAATAATCAGATAAAACATTAGCACACAGACAGCCTGAACTCAATGGATACCATCGTAGTTTTAAAATTGTTTAGTGGTTCAATATTCTGCAGTTTAAGATCGGTCTGTGGATTGTTCCATGCAGTGGGTGCCGAAAAACATAAAAGCTTTCTTTCCCAATTCAGTACGGACTGTGGGAACAACAAATCGCAAAATGTGATTGAGTAAATATATGCAGAATATATTAAACTCTTCTGTCCACATTTGTTAGTGTGTTTGAGCGTGACGGTGAACTCAAGTTGCTCCCAATGTGTGTACGTTAGAAATCTCTAAGAGTCTTCTATAGACATAGATTCAACACATGGTAAACAATGTTTATTTCTACTTATTTTTTCTTGCTATCTGCTCAAAATTACAGTAAAGCAGTAATATTTTACAAAGTATGAAGGCATTGATTAAATAAAATAAATCATTACTTAAAAAAGCAGTGCACAAAGACACCAGCTACATCATGCAGTCTGTCTCTGTTGTCCTATAAAGCCATGAAGTCTCACTAGTTTTTGTTTTTTTAATTGCAGCTTCCCAACTTGCTGTTTTACGGCCCTCCTGGAACAGGAAAGACGTCCACCATCTTAGCTGCTGCCAGAGAGCTTTATGGGTAAGTGAACTGTGTTGTGGGTAAGAAGCAGTGATTTTCCTTTTTTTAGTTTAATCATTCACCTGTTTTCTTTCTCTGTATTTCCCTCTTGTATCTCGTCCTCCTCCACTGTCTCTCCTCCAGTCCACAGCTGTACAGACAGAGGGTGCTGGAGCTCAACGCCTCTGATGAACGTGGCATCCAGGTCGTCAGAGAGAAGGTCAAGAACTTCGCTCAGCTCACTGTGGCTGGGACTCGCACAGAGTGAGTCAGCATCGATTGCATCACATGCACGCTCAAATTATAGGAGAGTTTTTCTGGTAGTTGCTCTGTAACAACAATGTGAACTTGAAAAACCCTTCATCCCTCTTGGGATGAGTCGTTGCACATGCTTCTCTCAGTCAGTAAAATCCAAACAAACTCTAAAACTTCCACTCACTGTGTTGGTTTGTATCTGTAGTGGGAAGTCGTGTCCTCCTTTTAAGATCATCATCCTGGATGAGGCCGACTCCATGACGGCACCAGCTCAGGCTGCTCTCAGGCGGACCATGGAGAAGGAGTCGCGCACCACCCGCTTCTGCCTCATCTGTAACTACATCAGCAGGTCAGCTGACATATAACAGTCATCTACTCACAAACGCACTGTGTGATTGACCCTGACCCCGCTGCATGTCTGTGTGTTCTGTAGGATTATTGAGCCTCTGACCTCCAGATGTTCCAAGTTTCGCTTCAAACCTCTGGCAAATCAGATCCAAGAAGAGCGCCTGCTGGACATCTGCGAGAAGGAGAACCTCAAGTACACTAAAGAGGTAAAATATATAATGCGACAGTGTTGCTGTAGTGTTTAACTGTCAGAAACTTCCCACCTGCAGCTCGGCTCACAGCTCTACAACAAGTTGAACATTTTTAAAGTTGAGTTGTCCGTCTTCACTCTGGTATGAAACTCCAGTGATGTAATGTATCACATCAGTCTGATCTGTCCAATTAATAACTTATATCCAAAGCGTATCAGCCGGTAAAAGGACTTCTGTGAAGGCCTCTCTTGTGTCCTCGACCATCAACAAATACATCAACATTAGGTGGAGACAGAGTGTGCCAGGAGAGGGCAGCAAAAATCCAGTATATATCTAGATGTTTTCTTTTGAGCTGTGTGCAGTTTTCAGGGGCATTCATTTTTGCCTAATATCTAATTTTATTATTTAATTATTATCTTAAGTTGGCAGGAACAGCTAAATGTAGCAGTTTACTTCAAAAAGTTTATTTTATTTACCACTCTTATATGCAGTATAGCAACGATCCTGCTGAAATAAAACTCAGAAAGAAAGGCCGACAGTTGATGTGCATTGTTATTGGAAATACGCTGCCTGGACAAGTCACCACGTGGATTTAACTGAGCAAATAGGTAAGAGCCTTCCATTGGATAATTACTGCAGTGATTAATATGTTTCAGCTGGCAACAAGTTATTTAACCCTAACTGATGCAGTGAGTAGCTTCTCATTTCTTAAACAGCTATGTCTGAAGACATATCCTGTGGTCGTGGAAAAGATGTTACTCTGTTTGATGCAGGCCAATAATTTGACCCTTCTGAAACAAAGAGAACAACTAAGGAGATTACTGAAACTACTAAAATTGGGTTCAGAACTGTCCAACGCATTATTAAAACCTGGAAGGCTCTTCGAGGAAGAAATGTTGTCAGAAAAAAATCTTGAATGATCGTGATCAGAGATAAAAAATCATCAGGAGAACTCACGGCTATGTTTGATTGTGAAACTAAGAGCATTTCCACCGACACAATGTGAAGAGGACTCAAGTGTCGGGACTAAACAGCTGTGTAGCCTTAAGAAAACCACTTATCAGTGAGGCTAATCAGAAAAAAGGCTTCAATTTGCAAGGGAGCATAAAGATTGGACTCTGGAGTGATGGAAAAAGGTCATGTGGTCTGATGAGTCCAGATTTACCCTGTTCCAGAGTGATGCACCCATCATGCCTGGTGCCTACCGTAGGATGACCGTTAGTCAGGTTGAGGTTCAGCAACGTCATGTGCCCAAAAAACTAGGTCAGCTTTTTCCATCAGTGGATTTTTTCTTCACTGATGGCACAGGCATATTCCAAGATGATAATGCCATGATTCATCTGGCTCACATTGTGAAAGAGTGGTTTAGGGAGCATGAGACATCATTTTCACACACGGATCGGCCACCACAGAGTCCAGACCTTAACCCCATTGGGAATCTTTGGGATGTGCTGGAGAAGACTTTACGCAGCGGCCCGACTCTCCCATCATCATCAATACAAGATCTTGGCAAAAAATTAATGCAACTCTTGATGGAAATAAATGCTGTGACATTGCATAAGCTTATCAAAACGATGCCACGGCATCTAAAGACGCTCTTAGCCCTCCTAGCTTGTATTGTTTGCCAGGACAGTAGAACAAGTTAGTAAAAAAGGGCATCCTAACCAGTTCAGTTGATTTGATGTTTTAGTCCAGTAGAGTTGAGGAATGTGTTTTTCTTCACCAGGTGAACACGGGATGTATGTCAGTCATGTTTAATGGAACAGATCAAATAATGCTGTTATCAACAGCAGCCATGTAACAGCACTTCATGCATATAACTGCAGAGCTGAAGAATCCTTTTATGCTTCAGGTCTGTCTTTGCACAGCTGTTGAAGTCAAGGCGTGATGACTGTTTCTGTTTCTATTTAGAGTATAGCAGCTTTGGTGAAGGTGTCTGATGGAGACTTGCGGAAAGCCATCACCTTCCTCCAGAGTGCTGCACGCCTCAACGTCGACAAGGAGATCACAGAGAGCGCCGTCACTGAAATAGCCGGGGTGAGACGTCTGTCTGTTTATTGACTGCAGTTAAAACGTCCTGCACACCTGGAACCTTTCACTACATTCCAGTCATGTCACTCTGTTGTGCTCTTATAGGTCGTACCCGACAAGATGATTGACAACTTGCTCCAGATCTGCTTCAAAGGAACATTTGAGAAACTAGAGGTTGCAGTCAGGGTAGGTGTTCTGACATTGTCAGTGCTTTGTATATCTGTGTTTGTGCCACTTTGTTTTCCACTTTTGAAATGACCAAAAGAGACATTTTTATCAGTGACGCATCCCTGATGTTTACATGCAGTGAATGTGCTTTGCCTCACGTCCTGTAACATCACATTCTGACATACTGAATGTGTCCTCTGTCAGAACATAGTGGATGAAGGCTATGCGGCCACGCAGATCCTGAGTCAGCTCCACGAGTCTATCATAGAGCAGGACCTGAACGACAAGCAGAAGTCAGCTATCACAGAGAAGATGGCGGTAAGTGACTCTAGAGGAGCTCCAGGGATCCTGGAGGAACACTGGGCTTCCTTTTTGACTTGGCACACGAATGCAGTGATTGGTGGATGGATCATATTGTGTGCTCGCTGTACAATAAGTCATCAGAGCAGCAAATCTCAGTATAGGCAACAAATAAAACCATAGTGGGAGAATAGAAACAAATGGGTTTTTAGTCGGGTGTTATGATTTTGATTGATTAAACCTAATCAAAACCAGGGTCAGTAATTCTCCCAGTGTTTTATTTCTCTCAACCCTCAACTACTTGCACACGTCCAAAGAAAGAAAGAAAAAAAGTTGCTGGTTTTCTGTTAGCCTGCAGCCGCACTTCCAGATACTCCAGACATCCTGTGTGCATGAAGACGATCAACTGACTGCGTCACAGATTTTGGGTTTAGTTTCTTTTTCAGAGATCCATTGATTCGTTTGGGAAGAGTAGCTGTACGCTGTGGAGGCCAACTGCCTCAAGAGCTGTATTGTAACAACGTAGAGAACAGTGAGGAAAGGATCTGCATTTGATCAGGTTTATTTTTTTAGCTGATAACAATAAATTAAAATACGCCTGGATGGCCCCGAGTACTCCTGTTCACAATCTTACTTGATGAAAGGAGGAAACATGATAAGTGTTACTACATTTATCTTATGTTTCACACAAACTAATAAGTTTGACAGATCATCAAACTGCTGTGTAGCTTTTAATGCAGTCAGATCTGACACATTTTAAATCTATGTGAAAACACAAGACTGCATTTAATTTAGACTAACATGAGAGTAGTTTATTACTTCATACAGTATTATACATTTCTATAAGACAGAGCAGCTGGGTTTAGTCTGCAGCTCAGTCTTCTCTGAAAATTAAACCTTTTGAAGACAGTAGCAGGAAAAGCGGCGCTGCTGCTAATTAGTTTGAAAGGAACACCGCAAGAGGCAACATCTGATGTGAAGTGTCTGGGATTTTGTAAATAATCGAACACACTCGTCAATCATCTCAATGACTTTATTATATTTTGCCATAATACACTTTGATGAGTCATGTAGAAGTTACTAAATCCTCCGGTTGTGCTTGTGTTTCCTCTCTGGTTCAGGTTGTGGGTAAATGCCTGTCAGACGGTGCAGATGAGTACCTGCAGATGTTGAGTCTGTGTTCGGTCATCATGCAGGAGGCCTCGCAGAACAACTGAAGCTCCACGAAGCAGAATCTCCTCTGCAGGGAGAGCAGGACCAACAGCCTCACTGACATGTCAGCACTTCAATTGGCATTCATCCGAGTTACAGTTCAGGATGTCTGCCAGTGGATAACAGATGATAACGGTGTTTACTTTCTCTCTGTAATTTAGCAGACGCAGCGCTTCAACAGATAAGACAGCTATGTGAACACACTTTGAAACTGTCTTACTGTTAACTCAGCCGTCAGGTTTCTCTGCATTCCCTTTCATTCATGTACCTACTTACCAGCACATTGCTGTACACTTTTTGTATTTTGGGAAGTAATAAATAGTTTGTTGTATCTTTTCAGTCTTTGTTTCCTTGAAATCATTGCTCATGACTCAGACATCCACTGGAGGAATTACCGCATCGTGCTGGTATGCCTCCGTGCACTAGTCAAGCTGCTGCTCCAGAGCTGTGGAGTTCAACAATGGCCAGAACATTATTTGCAGAACATTATGAGGCCACAGTGCATTTTAACCTCAGACCATTTTGATATCAAATGTCATAACTTCATCATTTTATCCTATTAGACTCTTAGACTTAGACTTTTATGGCCAAAAATGTGTGTTGTGAGGGTTTAAGCCTTTCCTTTATTGTGTTATGAAGCATTTTTGTGCATGTAAAAGTTCTGCAAAGTGAAAAAGTCCACGCCAGAGCGAGTTACTCTCACACACACTGCTCCTGCACTGCCTGAAATGCCTGGTTTGGAGTCAAGCCTTTACTTCTGTAACTTATGTTCATAACTATGTAACAGGCGTTATATATAAATATATATATATTTATGTTTATTCTGAATTATATACACTCCAGTCAGTCAGCAGACATTCGGTTGCTACTGCTCCAGAGGCGTTATTTTAGATCACACTACCTTGCTCGGCAGGACCACGCCTACTCCGCCTCTAATCGGCTACATCCTGCAATTATATCAAAGATTGAACAGAGGCCAGATGTCTCACTCCATAGCTCAAACAGAGCGTCCAAAGGCAGTGTGAAAAGGGATGCTGCAGCACTGCACCATGTGAGAAAAAATAATGTGTGTTTTGAAAATAAAAGTATGTAAAGCTTTTCTACCAGGACCCTCAAAATAAACGTATGAACGTGTAAATTAGCGTAATAAAACCTTTTTTTTTGTTTTTTGCTTTTAGCTTCAATTTTAAAATTTACAGTTGAAAAGTTTAGCTCTCCGACGTTTTTAATTAAAATGTAGAGATGACAAGGGCGCTAAATTAAAAAAATTAAAATAAAAAAAAAATTAAAATAAAAAAAAAAAAATCTACCGGATGACACGCCGCCGCACCGCGCACACGGTTTCCATGGCGACGCGGGGGGGCAGGCGAGGGGGGCAGGTTACACCCACCGGAAACGGTCTCTGCAGTGCCAGCAGAAAAAAATGAAAAGGAGGCAGACCTCGCATCTCTGTTGACTGACTTTTATTTCCCCGCACACATCAGCCTCGCACTCATGCGTGCCGCCGCCGCCGCCGCCGCCGGATGCCACGATCGTGCCGGAGCAGTGCGGAGAGAGACCCGGGGGCATGACTGGACTCCTGCGCGCGCCGTCTGACGAAGTAGTGCACCGACTGTTTTGGAAACATCGCACCGGCCGAGAGTAGACCGTGTGTGGGAGAAGGCAGAGCGGTCCTGCCCCCCCCCCCAACCATCCATCCCTGCTAGCGATACAAGCCTCGCTGGCGACACCGCGACCATGGAGGGGCTCCCATGAGTATCCTTAAGTAGCAAGTGCTCCTGAGCTCTCGGCCCGCAGTGACACACGGTTTCAGTATGCCCGACCGGTGGTCCTCCATGCGGCTCTCCGTTGCCTGATACCACCGTGACGGGCCTGCTTTTTCCATCTGGAAATTTCTTGGCAAGGGGGGGGAAAGCAGGCCAGCTAGCACCGCTAGCGCCGCTAGCCTCTTCCGCGCTGCATCCCCGGGCTTTGACGGTGCAGGTCTTTTCCATGACCACGACGTTGACATTGTCGTCTTGTCAAATTCGAGGACATTTTAACGCCACAAAAAAAAAAAGTATTTTATGGGATTCACATCGGCGAGAGAGAAGCGGGCCTAAGCCAAAATGGTGAACTGGAGGCGGCTGCTGCGAATGTCCAACCGATCGTTTCTGGCCTTCATATTCTTCTTCTCCATGTCCACCACTTGTCTCTACTTCATTTACGTGGCTCCGGGAATAGGTTAGTTAACAAGAGGCTTTACACTAAACGCATTACGAGGTTGCAGTTGATGTGATTCTGTCTGGATTATCTTCCGCAGCTGCCGCCACAGTCCGTCCTGTCCTAACGCTTAAAACCCCCGTTAGCTAGCAGAGCTAACTAGCCCAGTGCTAAAAAAAAAAAAAAGGTCCAACCCCAGGCATGTTGGCCGGCTAGTCCTCGCTCTTATGCGGTGTTAAAGGGCAAGAGGAGAGAAATGCTACCTAAATATCGTGTCTTTGTGTGTGTTTTTTGTGGATGATATGTGCTTTTTTGCTTGGCATTGTACAGCAGACCTGTGAGTGAGTGAATGAATGAATGAATGAAACTATGGGCATCACTGCTAATGGGAATGTCAGGGATTCCTCACATCAACACACACACACACACACAGGTCGAGCCAGCCCACCACTGGGATTTAACCGTGTGGGCCATCATGTGCCAGAGGTTACCTGCTCCTAATGAGTCCACTTACTTTGAATTTCAGCCTAAAAAATGAGTCATTGTGTTCCCTGAGAGTTGTGTGGCTGAAACAGTATTGTAGCATGCAGCCTCCATAGTGTGATGGTTGACCAGATCTCATTCCTGGTGTACAGTGAAATATGGCCGTGATGTTTGATCAGATCTGTCCGCTCCACTGCAGCAGCTGCAGAAAATACTGAAGTGAAAGTTTCTATGGAGGATATTCACACCCTCAGTGGCATGAACATGTGGTGGGCCGGGCAGGTTTCAGGTAGTTATATTGATGTATACGTTCCTCAGTTGATTGGATGTTGTACGGGCTAGTTTTCTTTGGCGGTCATCTCGTGCTGCAGGGAAGTGGTTGTGAGCGGACAGGAAGGACATGGTCACGGTTCAGGCTTTTACTGGCAGTCGGTGGTAGTCATGCTTCGGGGGAGGAGAAGCAGTTCTGGGAAAATTCACTATAGATTGATGATATCCAGTCTGATGGCCAGCAGCATGATTGCAGATGTAAAGAGATAACATGGCTGAGACGGGATGAGATTGCTTTCTAGATTTAGACTGTGTTCAGGGTGCAAAATTAACTTTTTGTCCACCACTTTGGCCAAATTTTCCCAGCCAACTCAATAGATGAGTGAAGACAATCCACCAGTTAATTGCATATTTTACCAACGTTTGACTGGTGGCCTGTGATCATTTCTTTGTGCCCTGTTTTTCTTGTTTTGATGTACTGAACTAAATCATATAAAGTAAATAAAGTGTGTATATATATGAGGTAGTTATACTGCGTCCACTGTTGCTAACAAACACCAATACAATACTGGGCAAAACCACATAACAGGTCTACCCATATTATGTGATGAGCTATTATATTATGGATTAGAATCAGTTTTTAAAGTAGCTGGTGCATTATGATCATACGATTACCACATATATATATGTATAAATATATATATTTACCACCAGTAACAGTCATTTGGGGAAAAAGGGCACATTTGTAACTTATTCTCAGTATCAACTCTTCGTAGGGCAATATATCGCTACATCGTTATCTTGATTTGAGACAACATGGTCATGATAAGTGTTGTCTTTTCCTGTTTTTAAAGGTTGCCTCACAGTAAAATGGTGACATTTTCTTGCTTGGAGGCTACAAGCCAACTTAGAAAAACATAATGTACACAGGTCATGTGTTGACACAATGTGTTGCTGAAGCTGTTCTGGAGCTGTTGTGCTGCCTCAACACCTTAACCACACTATACGTGGTGTTTTGTTCCACCCATGCTTACACAGGCACATGGTTTGAAACTGCAGGCAGTTGATGGCTGGAGCTACTTATGGTGGAGATAATGTGCAAATCACAGTTAAGAGGACAACGTTTTTTTATATTGTTTTCCCTGAGCTGTGTGTGAAACAGCAGTTTGTGTTGACATGTCTGGGGATGCAGGTCTCTTCTCCTACTGTATGTTGCTGACACATTTTCTACACTTTTCCTGGGTTTTCTGCACAGCAGGCTGCTGCACAGGCTCTGCTCCACGCTCCAGCTGAGAATTTAATTTAACAACTCGGGACCGTCATTTCACGCTTTGCTTGTTCTGCCTTTGCTGTGACAAATTTGACTTCTCAAGCACGTGTGCAGCTGCGAACTGGAGTACATATTGATAAGTGTGGCAGCAGATACAAAGTGGAATATTTATCTTTTGAAAAGCATCTGCACTTTTTCCCCTTGGTTCTGAACCGAGGATCACACTATAATATTGGTTTCAGGGATTGCAGTAAAAGTTTTTACTGTCATTTCATCAGCTAATAGTCAAGTGAAGAATCTTTATCTGCCGTCCAACCTGCTCCGACCTGCCTGTCGTCTTAACCCTGTCAACGGCTCACTGACCAAGGCTGCCGGATGCTTTATGATAAGACTCATATCATCCCCGAACACCGTCCTGTTTACTTATTCACAGGCGTACCGAAACTGGGGTACTGGCCAATAGGACGAGTGACAGGCTGTGAACTATGGCGATATGTGTTGTGGATCTATGTAAAGTTGACCTTCAGCTGTACAGTTTGTACCATGGTAGCTATTCCTTTAAATTCTGAAGGTGTGTTAGACCATTACAGTTAACATTTTAAATCAACAAGCAGGGCTAAGTTATATAAATACTAAAGTGATATTAGTATTGTGGCGTACCTTGATTTGTCACATATTTAGGTTGTTCTGTCAGCCGGAGCAGATGCTTGTCTTTTTATTTTATCCATAAACATGACCTCATCTGAATGAGTGTCAACACGTTACTGAATTAAAATAAAATTAATCATAATGTAATAACATTGTTTAATAATGTATTGAGCTTCAGAAATATATATTTTTTGAATGTAGCATCTTTTATTGCCCTCCATATTAGACATTGACTTCAAAATTTTGGCATCTAACTTGATACTATTCCTTCTTAATTTCTGCCGTAGTACAGCTCTCTGTTGAGACGGCATGTCTAATACCTCTACTGACCCTGATGCATTTATTGTGTTTCTGTCTGCTGGTTTCTGACAACAGGACTTCTTCTCCTTTTGACTCTGGAAGTTTATAAATTAAATTTGTGTGCATGGAAAAAGGCAGCCAGTAGAGCAGGCTGATGCGATTGACATGCTGATGATCAAATCTCTGGAATGTGCTGCTACTCATGAGGAGAAAAAAAGTGATTTTATCAAGAGTTTTTTTCAGTTCAGAGAAATTTGATCATCCTGACTGAACGCTCGTACAAATAAAGCTCAGAAAAAAAGTCAGAAATTTAGGAGAACAATATGAAAATGCTCTTGTGTGAGGCCCAAAAGTGTAGGGTGAATATTGGGTTCAGTTTGGGTTAACAATTAAACAACACAACGTTAAACAGACTGCCATCCCTAGAAGTGAGTCCGCTTCTTCTAGGAATGCAGCCAGATGTGCAGCACTGGCAGCAGCCAGATGTTGTGATTTCTACGGGAGCAAGTTCAGCAACTTGCGGGTTTTCTGAACTGACATTGATTAGTTAGTCTAGTGAAAAGGTTGTACATGGACAGCAGTTTGATGGTGCTTTTGGTTTACTGACAACTCAGAGGACTTTACAGAATATGTCACATTCAACCATTAACACACATTCATACACTGATGGTGCCAACCTGCTCATCAGGAGCGATACAGCGCTTTCTATTCAAAGCGCTCCATGATACTTCTTTAGCCATTCACATTCACTCACAGGACAATTTCAGTGTTCAGTATGTTGCCTGAGGACACTTCAACACACAGACTGGAGGAGCTGGGTTTCCAAACAAAAAACCCACTGAAGTACAGTAACAAAGTATTTGTACTTGGTTAATTCCCACCTTTATATTTAACTTAAATTTAGGCCAACTGCATGGATGAAATCAATATCCAACATATTCCTTTACGCACACCATTTGAGTCCAACCTCAGCATCCTGCCGTTCCATACTTAAGATGGGCTGCAGATGTTTCTTAATAATAAATGATTAAGTGATGAAGTAATCATTGACATCATTGAGAAGAGGGGGGTTCAGGGTTCACTATGCTGGTCTAAATGTGACGCGAGGGGGGGTTAGCATTGCTCAAGCTCATGATAGTCATTCATTAAAGCTTGAGCCATAAAGTAAGTTTTGCAGTCCATCAGTGAGTCACTCTTCATGTGACTCTTCCTCCAGCCTGCTGTCATGTCTGAATAAAGCCACAACAAACACCTATCAGACAGAAAAAACATTGTATTCTTATATCACTGCATCTTTTCTATTGACTGAGAATCTGAAAGTATGTAAAATAAATCTAACAAAGGTTTTTGTAGCAAGACATCATGGTTGTTACAGGACTATTAAAAACACCAATGCAACCCAGATGAACATTTTGCAGATACCAATATTTAAATAGAGGATGTTCATCATAACACCTTGAGTCAGTGCAGTTATGATTGTTGCTAAGTGACTAAAACAAACCAGGAAACAGACTCTGTTGCTGCAAAGTGACATTTTTTGTTTCTCACAAGACTCTTTTCCTCCTCTGAGTCATTAACAACTGAGAACCTACAGCTTCACTGTCCTGCTGCTACAGTTTCAAACTTGGAGGTCTGCACACCGGTTACCTTTAATCAGCCTGAACGGTTACATATTGATGTGTGTTAACCGTTGGTGTCCACTTCTGTTGTAGTTGTGATAATTGATCTAAACATTCACTGTTTCTAGCTGCAGCTTGACAACATCTACATCTTAAGTTGTGTTTTACAGTAAGGGAGAACATGTCATAGCTGTTGCTACTTGGAGCAACAGTAATTGAATACATGCAAGTCAATAAGACAAACAAATTAAAATCTCTTTTGCTTTCTTTCAGCCAACACATACTTCTTCATGGTGCAGGCTCAGGGCATCATGTTGAGGGACAATGTGAGGACAATTGGCCAGATGATCCGATTGTACACCAACAAGAACAGTACACTCAACGGGACGGGTAAGTGATGAACACGTACATGACAATCTGGTCATGGGTCGTCTAACTTCCTCTTCGTCTTCTTGGAAGAGAGTGGGGCAGATCGTGTCTCCTGGGAAGAGAAACGACGAGGTTGCTGAGCAGCAGTAATGCAGTGTACATGTGTATTGAAGAAGTGGATCAGCTGATTGATCGCAGCATGTTTAGTTTTCGTTGTTGTTTCTTATGTTGCCGTCTGCCACGGCCAAGCGTTACCGTCTGAAATGCTTCTCCTGGTGTTTCATATGATAAACACTGATGATTTTGAAATACAGAATCCCGAGGGGCTAGTTGAACAGGTGCTACTTGTTATAAGATTTTGTCATACTGTCTCAAATCTTCACCGTCTGGGCCCTGAAAGATTCTGTATACATCAGGAAGTTTAAGGGAAACTGTCAGTTACAGTACTGGATGTAGAGATTACTGCCTGCATGCACCATAATCAGTGTTCATGAGATTAACAGCCACAACTCAGAGCGTGATAATTTGCAAATAATAATATGTTGGATTAATGTTGATCTGTGGAAAGAAAAACTACATTTCAAAATATTATCACAAGGTTGTAGATGGTAAGAGTCAATGCCAGCCACATTTACAGACCATAATAATCCATGTTAGTGCTTTTCTAGATGCGGTGTGGTGGTGCTGCTGGTTATAGTGAAGATTATTAAACACTTCTAGCTTGAACACACCCCCCTTCACAATCTCAAAACATCCATGTAACTCCTGACAATGTAGCGGTTTGAACTGTTAGCTTAGCTCCTACCCCTGACACAGGTCAGACAACCCACAACACCTGCTAATGTCTGTCTTTTGTCTTCAGTGTGAATGTGTACAAGCAGCATTCACTTCCAGGCCAATTTGTGGCAATACTTATTGGACTATAAACCAATAAGCAAACGCCTCTTCAGGGGATAATCAAACTGAAATGTGCTCCTACAAGCCCCAGTTAAATAAAATGTTAAAACTGAACAGGGGCTTCGGTTTAAACGGGTTCAAGAATGAACAGTTTCCTCACTAGAATGATGTGGAGCAGCCAAGAAAACACAATAGGGCCTAAACAGACCAGAGTTTCTGGTCGGCAGTCTAATGGGATGGATGAGGTTTTCAGTGAGTCAGGGACAGATTCAGAATGAGTGTGAGAGTCACCTGGGTGCCATTCCCCACCTCTTTTAAGCCTTCACCAAAGGGCGTCGTCACACCGTGATTGGCTGGGAGGGGAATGCCCCAAGCTGCTTCCACTCCTCAATCAGGAGTCAGTCTCCCCACCTGCACACAGGTGATCTGAATCCACTGCAATCAGTCCAGAGGGATTTTTGAAAATCAGCCCAAAACAAAGAAAGATAGCAAGTCTAAAACAATGGGACTGCTACAAATTGACTCTGCAGTAGTCACGGTATTTATCGTCTCCACCTCAGATCAGCTGTAATGTGAACACAATATCAGGGTGAACGTGCTGATATTTGCCACCCTACAGAACCGGCGTGATGGTATGATGTGTGTTTAAAGTGAAGGACGCTGGCTTGTGAACATCTTTCCATCCGTCTCTGTTCAAGTGGTGCTTGAGCGTCGTTCAGTCAGCGCTGAGTTTGAAAGAGAGAAAGATGGCTTCCCTGAAAAAATGATGCATCTTATTCAGAATTGTTTTGATTAAGACTTTTTAAATGGGTTTCCACTTATGGAAGTTGTCTGATGAGGTATATGATCTGTAGCTTTCTACCGTTTTCTGTTTTTCTTGTGATGACAAACATTGAAAAAAAGAAAAGAAAGGCAAACTCGTCCACTGGTGATGCGAAATGAGCTAAATACCTATAAAAAGCATGTTTACCCGCTTTTAAAAACCCCACATATGTATAGCCTCATGGTTTGGTGCAAAAGTGGTATCAGAGAGGCTTCGGTGGGGGCAGTGGAGAGTTGTAATAAACACTGTAAAAATTGGATTAGCATCATGAGATGGTGATAAAGTGACTGCGCGTTGTAAGTTATTAACTCATTAAAAGGGGAGTTAATGTGAAGGCATGGAGTTTCAGCAGCAGAGAGGGAGAAGGATTGGTGCAAAGTACAATATGGAGTACAGTGGCACCAAGTAACATCAAATAAAAATATTCAAGCGCAAATGGCTCAAATCTGTACTGAAGTACAGACGAATGAGCTCAGGAGAGGCTTTAATTCAAGAGGATGAAGAGACCAAAGTCCAGAATCACAGACAATATTAAAGACGGTGTTTTGAGGAGTTAAACTTGTCTGTCTGTATCATGTGATGTAGCTCATGTGGCTCTGAGTATTCTGATGTTTGTCTTTGCTGTAGACTATCCAGATGGCAGTAACTCCAGTGAGTACCTGGTCCAGCCAACCACGTACCTCCCAGAGAACTTCACCTACGCCCAGAACCTCCCCTGCCCAGAGCGATTACCTTCTATGAGTGAGTAGACTGGTACTTAATACTGCTGACTTAGCAAATCAGTCACTGAATCTGTATTATTTAAGAGACTTTAACTGCACCATGTGTTTTCTTATGAAAAGTTGGTCAGTAGGTGACTGTTGTATGTGCCTGATGCATATTTGATCAATATTTCATATCCTCTGCTAGTATTTAGCTTTTATTTTACTTTGTATCCCAAGAATCTTTGGCACAAAAATGTCTCTGTTGAGTTCTGTCTCTTCTCATTATTTGGTTGTAGCTACAGATTGTGAACATGACACTTCCAATTTAAAACTGGCCCGCAGATTACAGCTTTTTAGTCGCACTTGTTTGCTACTTAAGTTTTTCAGCTGCTGAAAGCTAAACCTGAACTGATTCAATAAGGGATTTGATACGAAGATTCAGTAGTGAAATCAAATTTAGTGAGATGATTCGATACCGAGTTCAAGAAACCCAACACTTAATTGTAACACATTGTACAAACGATCAGCCTCTCCACTGTTTGAGGTGAATTAATGAAGCGCAGTGTGTCATTGCTTCCTGTGGTGGTTTTCTTAGTCAGAGCGAGATGCAGAATTGATGTGGTTTGTAGTTTCCTATTGATAAGTTGACAGAGGCAGTTAAAGCCACAAGTTTCTTGTTAATAATCAGATTCAGATGACCTTTTATTGTTGTTTAGCCATGCTGATATATTAGTGGAATAACCGCCGCCATAAAAACAACTCTCCACAGAGGGCCTTATGGAAGTGAACATGACAGAGATCCCTATGGAGGAGATAGAGCTGAAGTTCTCCAAGCTGTTTGGCATTGAGTTTGGAGGCCATTGGAAACCAAAGGACTGCAAACCTCGCTGGAAGGTGGGCTCATAGGATATGTAATGATTATATATCCTATTAACAGATATACTTTTGTAAAAATATGTCTGTAATGCAGAAAACAAAAACAGACCCAGATCGATCTGGTCTTACTCTAATATCTGTGCTGTAGGTGGCCATCCTGATTCCATTTAGAAACCGCCATGAACATCTGCCCATCCTCTTCCAACACCTCATCCCCATACTGCAGAGACAGCGACTGCAGTTTGCCTTCTACGTCATCGAACAGGTACAGTGTGTGTTGTGTGGAGGCTTCATATGACTTCTTTATTTCTCTGATAGCAGCTCCAGGCTCATTGACATTGAATGTGTGTATTCGTGTGTGTGTCAGAGTGGGAGCCAGCCCTTCAACAGAGCCATGCTGTTTAACGTGGGATTCCTGGAGGCCATGAAGGACTTGGACTGGGACTGCTTAATCTTCCATGACGTTGACCACATCCCAGAGAACGACCGAAACTATTACGGCTGTGGTCAGATGCCACGCCACTTCGCTGCCAAGCTGGACAAATACATGTACATGTGAGTGTGTCATCAAAGCGTATTGTACATATTTCTTGACTCTCCATGTCCAGTTGCCTACTGAAATAAGTAAACATTTTGTCCCATGGCAGATAAACCCGAGAGTTGACATTAAGGCGTTGGACGATCCACAACATGTAGATCTTTGTTTAACTTGTGTTTCTGTTGTTGTTTGCAGTCTTCCTTACAGTGAGTTCTTTGGTGGTGTGAGTGGACTCACTGTGGAGCAGTTCCGCAAGATTAATGGCTTTCCCAATGCATTCTGGGGCTGGGGAGGAGAGGACGATGACTTGTGGAACAGGTTAGTCTGCTAAGGGGGAGGGGGTGTATAATGGACCCAACTGTCAGAAACAGACTCCGTGAGGGTGGCGTGAGGGCCAGACGTCCTCTGGTGGGACCTGTGCTCACAGCCCAGCACCGTACAGCTCGACTGCCATTGGCGAGAGAAAACCAGAATTTGCAGGTCTGCAATTGGCTCCCTGTTCTCTTCACAGGGGAGGCATATGCTTGGAGGGTCGCACAAACCTCCATGTCATAGTCAGGAGTACCCTGACTGCTGTTAAGTACCGGGATAAAATCCTCAGAGCGATTATCAGACCTTACGCTGGTGCAGTGGACCCTGGGTTCCTCCTGCCCGGCCTCATGTGGCCAGAGTGTGGAGTCAGTTCCTGGATGACGAAGGCATTGTTGCCATTGACTGGCCCCCCCCGTTCCCCTGACCTAAATCCAATTTAGCACCTAAGGGACGTTATGTGTCGGTGCATCCGACGCTGCCACGTAACGCCACAGACTGTCCAGAGCTCACTGATGCCCTGATCCAGCTCTGGGAGGAGATCCCCCAGGACACCATCTGCCGACTCATCAGGAGCATGCCCAGATGCTGTTGGGAGTTCATGGGGACCGTACATGCTGCTGAGTCACATTATGAGTTGCTGAGATAAAATTCACTCGAGGTGGATCAGCCTGTGATTTCAGTTTTTTAGTACATCGGTAAAGATTTTCAACTTGAATAATTCGTTCATCAAGAGCTGATGTGTTCACAGCTTCAGTTCAGCTGAGCACATGAAACAAATGGGCTGAGGCTGATTAAATGCTCATACTGGTTTAATGTTGTAAATATTAATACAGCCTGGTTTCTCCTCAGGGTTCACTATGCTGGTCTAAATGTGACGCGACCGGAGGGAGAGATCGGCAAGTACAAGTCAATTCCTCACCACCACAGAGGGGAGGTGCAGTTCCTCGGGAGGTAAGACGGCTTTCTGTCTCAGGTCTACAGAGAAGTCTTCTAGAAGAAACAATTAAAGGACAGAGCTTAATCTTCTGTCATTTGAACTGACACTTACACTCTGTGTTTGATCTAAAATCCACTAGGTGCTGCCTCCAAAGTAATTTAACTTCTTTAAATGAATAAATGGAAATCATTTTAGATCCACAGAAGATGGAGATAGTCGTGCAGCAACAAAGTTATATAATGCATGGTCTATATCACATGAAACATCTGCACAAAAACACACACACACACACACACACACACACACACACACACACACACACACACACACAGTTATTTACGCTAAACTCCAGATATACTCTATACTCTAACTGGTAGTGTGGTTCCTCCTCCTCTCTATGAGCTGATCAGAGTAACTTCTAGACTTCAAAGTTTTGTTTTCCTGTAATACACACCGAGTCTCAGCCTTCTTCAGTCATTGCTACAGCTTCATATTATTAGTCCCCAGTACCATGAAAGTCCATGTTTCCCATAGATTGGAGGAATATGTCACAGCAACCCAGTGCTGTGTGTGAGTGGTAACATACTGCCAGTGTGTCTGATGAAACTTGAATAGTGATGTTGCCATCATGGAAAAATAATTAAAACTGGTAGCCAACAAGGGTTGGCAGGTTTCCAGACTAACTTTTCCCACTAAGTTGGCTACTGAAAATGTAGGAGCATCACTTACAGTGCCAAGAAATACTCTCAGCTTTTAGTCTATAAGTAAACAAAATAAACTCACATGTCAAAACAGGAAATATTCTTGCACCTATTTTCCTAAATAAACAGGAAAATACGACCGTACACCTTCTGAATTCAAGTTTCTCTCTTTTATTGAAGAAAAGCTTAATTGGCTCATTAAGTCAACGTTAAACACACTTCATTCAACTCGACAAAGGAAATAAAACTCACCAACACAGTCTGGGTTTGTTTTTTAACAGTTCCAACAATGGTTTGGTCCAATTACATCTGACATTACATCTGAGTTAGACGTGAAAATGTTCGGCTGCTTTTCCACACTGATGATGACCGACCTTCCTCTCGCTTCTCTTCACTTCTCCACCTGCTGTCTTTGTGGACCCTGTAGTCAAAATCATAGTCAGAACCGCTGTAAATCATCTCAGCACTGTCTTCTACAAACTGGCATTCGTCACGTTAGGCCCCCACTGGCCACGTTTGCTGGGAGGCTGCTGAGCCCAGCCTTCGATGTAAACACCAACATTCACTCATTTCTCCGCACTCAGCTTATAGGGCAACTACCTGCATGGCTAACTGAGCTAACTAGGTAACAACAACTAGCATCCATAGCAAAAGAATATAGCGAGCAGCAATTAATGGTTACTTTGCTGATATGCTGCTCCCTTAGTGTTTGCAGCCTTGACAGGTGGTCAGTCTACAAATGGTGCATCCGCTGCTGAAAAATAGTCCCCAACAAACTCACTTTTTCATCCTGTTTTAGTAACGTTTGATAAAAAACCAGAGTGACCAGTTGTTTTAGGAAATGACTGAGCCCTTTGTAAAAATAAAACTATGTGTTTGAGCTGTTTTTCAAGGTCAGTGTCTCCAGTAAAACCAATGAGGTTTGGAGCTGAAAGCCACAGGGGTAGCAGTAATCCTGTAGGTGAGTAAGTGGCAGGGCAGAAGGAGTGGATGAATACTGACATGAGCACTGTGTCATTGTGTTTGTAGGTATAAACTGCTGAGGTATTCCAAAGAGCGGCAACACTTGGACGGCCTCAACAACCTCCATTACACCCCCCTCATCTCCCTCAGCAGCCTCTACAAGAACATCACGGTGGACCTGTACCCCGAGCTCGCTCCTATCGCAGACTACTGAACTGCCCCCACCCGACCCCCACCCGAACCCCTGGTCCACACCCCCAAGCTCACCCAGCTCCCCTCCGGCCTGGCCCTCCTAGCGCCCCGTTCAGCCACTCAGAGGCGGAGCGGCGGTGCAGCGGAGGAGAGGAGGGGGGCACAGGCCGGGAGGGGTGAAGAGGCGCACCATGTAATGCTGCCAAGAAATTTTAGTGAGGAAAAAAAAAAAGAAAAAGAAAATCTAAACCGAAAAAAAGAGGAAAAAATGAAGAGGCAATGTCTCTCACAGTGAACTGTTGATTGTGTGTCAGTGAATCTGTGTGCGTGCGTGCGTGTGTGTGTGCGTGTGTGTGATGGGTGAGTTGCTGCATGTCTTTTTTTGTCCGTGCTGGCTTAACTACTACGAGTTGACATGAGTCTTGGTTTAGGTTGGAGGGAGCAGCAGCATCTCAGCTCTGATGTTTACTGCAAAGCCTTAATGTGGCAGAACCACAGCTCCCTCCGCTCGGCTCCGCACTGCTTCACTTCTGATGTATCACCGTCACCTTACAAGCCAACAGACAAGATCTTGTCTCACTTTTTACTATAATTTGTTTTATACATATCATTTTATTAGGCCACAGTATTCCTTTTTAAAAGGAGGGATCTGAGCGAGGTCGACGATAAATGTTTGTGATGTACATTTTTTTATTTTGATATGTGGTATTTATTTTCTCTGATTCAGGGTGTTTGAAGAAGCACTCCTGTCTGTGTCACACAAGTGTTTGCTGTTTGTTTTGCTGCACTGCTGCTGAATCCGCATGAACATGTATGTAAATATCGGCCTCTTAAAGCTCGAACACAGAACACAAATATGTAAATATGGGCCTTTAAATGCTCGGGCATATTACAGTGATATTCCAGTGGGTTTGAATTTTATTTTGGCAGCTACCTTTGTTCTGAGGATTTAATAAGAGTGAGTGGTTTCTTCCTAACAGGAAGATCTTCTAACAATATAGGATGTTTGGCTTAAAAAAAAAAAGAAAAATACAGAAGTATCCAAATCTCAAGATTTGACATTATCTTTTGCATGCCTTAATTTATTTTGTTTACCAGATTTTGTTCTTTTCAAACCTAAATTATTTCATCAGTTGGAGATGTGTATATTTTATAATTTTGCCTTTTGTTGTGCTTTGTTGCGTTTTTTTCTTTGAGGTGCACTGTGTGAAAAAAGAGTAGAGCTGCTCCTCAGAAGGAGGGAGGTGTGACCGAGTGCCTCCTCCATGTACACGGAGCAGGGTCGGCCGTTACAGCAGGAGTGTGTCCACACAACATGCTTTAGTACAGGTTCATGGTCTCATGTGAGTGTATATTTTTTGTCACAGATGTGTTTTTTTATGATTTTTATTCAGATGACTTCGTGCTGGACCATGTGATAAAGCTCTTCATTGTACTGTACCGTGCACTAAAGCATGGGGATCTGGGCTGGATGCTGTGTGTGTCTGGACTGTGGTGTTATTCTTCTTATTTTCGAAGCTTGTGAGGCGTCAGAAGGGCCAGAATGAGAGAACCGTAGCGTCGGCTCCTTGCGTCCGAGGCTACTGCTGTTCTTGAATGGCACATGCTGTGAAAAGTTTAATTTCTTAAAGCTTTGAGCACTATAAAGATGAAGAGAAACATGTAGATTATTTTTGACCAGATGTTCACTGTTAAGATTCTCCTCTATATCTCTAGGTTTTGACTTTGACCATGAATTGTACGTTTGGACATTTTCTTTGATTGTATGTCCTGAGATGTTCAATTAGAGCTCTGGCTGTTTTTCCACCCAGGCCCCATGTTTCCTGTAACACTGATCAATCTTGTGAACTGCTTTGAGATGAGCCCTCGATACACTGTGTGATTTTTTTTATTCTTTGGCAGTCAGTCCAAACTGTCGTCCTACATCTCACTGTGAGTCCATGACTGACCGATTTAAAGCTTTGGTGACCAAAGACATGTCGGAGCTTCAGAACCACGTGGTTTCTGTGTGACTACTTTAAACCAACCAATCAGAACAAGACATGAAACTTGTTGCCAAGCCCAACACATTAGCCGTTTACTGTATATCTACGTTGTCATTTTTTAATGTAGTAAAAATGTTGATTATGGAGCTTCTGATCATGTCACATGATCTTCATCAGCAGATGGAGTTTTGCCCTGTTGTCACTGAAGTGTAGTAGCAGAGAGACAACTGGGCAAAATCTACCTGCTGATGAAGGTCGTGTAATAAACTAAATGATCCGTAAGGTGAGATGGTCCTGACGAGGAATGAACGTAGCTGTTAAGACATACGTGGCAGCAGATGGACGATGTGTTTTAATGATGTCTTTCTGTTCGCAGACGTTTCTTCTCAGAGATGAAACGATGGCTCTATTAATTAATTAGTTTATTGACAGAAAGTGCATCTGCAGCTAATTGATCCGTTTGAAAAGGAAATAGGAAACTTTTCAAACCCTGCAGTGCCGTTGGTGGAAAAATCCAAAAGCTGTTTCACGCTGACGTCACGCTGGACTCGAGGTTTTTACATTTTATTGGCCAAATACTGATTTGATTCATGAAGAAAATAATCAGCAGATTGAGAATTTTAAAAGTTGCATCACTTATTGAGTTTTCTGTTTACATTGCGACTGACTTAGCGTTCGACATTGTATTGAAGATACAGTCACACTCACTGTGACAAAGACTGTACGAGAGCCATCTCCAGTGTCAAGCAATGAACCCGTACGATCACACAGTGTGCAGGGTCTCCACTCAGGCTGTTCTCAGTGTGTCTCTCCGGTCTGTTCTAGCAGCAAAGTGGATTTTAAAACCAAAAGTGTTAATATTGCACCGCAGTTCAGAGGTGCTTCAGTGGTGTTTTTTGCTGTAATGTCATTACAGAAGTGTTTTATTAAGATTAGTGTGTGTGTGCTGTTAATATTTGGAGTGACACACACAGTTTCCCCTGTAGTGAAGCAGCTGATGTGTTTTTGTTGACAGCTGATGGAGGAAAATGGGTTCCACGTGTGAAACGGCCAGAGTGACGTTTTCTAATTTTATTTTCTCTAGTTTTAAAGCATTACATGTCCGTCATTACACCCAGGGCTCCTCCACAAAACACTGCAAGGACTTGTGGGAAAGACCGTCTTCGAGCCTTCCCACCCCTCGAAAGCCCTTGCAGCAGTGTTGGTCGGAGCGGCCTGTATATGTTTACAGAGTTTTATGTTTGTTTTTTTTCCTCCTCAAAAAGCAGACGTGGCTGTGAAGCTCGCGCCGCGACACAGTGTGGCTTTTCGTTCAGCCACAAAGCTTTAACAATTCATAGCAAAGATTAGAGAGGAGAGCAGAGTCGCCGGTCAGTGTGATGTTAGTGCTGAGGTCTATCTCTTTTAGTCTCTCCGGTCTGGGGGGAACTGAACAGTGTTGGTTTAGCAGGTGACTCTCTTATGCGATGCCTTTCTTAGCTTAGTGCCACATTTTTGCATAAGAGAAGAAATCAGGCCTGTTAGTAATGTGTGTGATCTGACTGTGTAGCAGAGTGTTTGGTGAGAAGTGGTTCACGTAGCCTGGCTGCTCACTTCATCACAACGTTATATTCATGACTCTTGGTGATCAGCTGGTCAGGGTGTATACAGTACCATGTAGTCGTAGACTCCTCCCCCCCCCCCCCCCCCCCCCCCCAACCACCACCAACACTACATAACCCCCCCACCCCCACCCCCGCTCTGATGCTACAGTGTTTAATGAAGCAGTAATGCCTTAATTATGAATTACTGTTTGTGGTGACGTATCAAATATCTGAGAAGCAGTATTCAGATTTTTCGTTTGTGTTAATGTTCAAAAATATGAAGCCCACGGAAAGCGCTCATGCCCTGCCACTGCTTTATACACAGACATCGTTCTTCATTCTTTATCTGGGAAACTAATAACAAAAACGGGGTCCGTTCGTTGAAATGACGTTCTGAAGAGCATGAACTGCATGCAAACTGAAACACTCCTGAGTGAGCTTTTTTACCAGGCTTCATCATGTTTTCCTGACTTCAGTTTTCTATCTCCGCCTCGTACTTTGAGTCTCAGTCCACCTCGGTCACCCGCCTGTTCTTTCTTATGTCTGTAGTACAGAGCAAGAGAAACCTTAATGCTCTTAGTCGAATGGAAACAACTTCATTTTATATAAACGCATTGAGCATCTTTTCTTATTCTCTTCTGGCAGCCCAAATTTTGTCATGTGTTACATTTTACCAGTATTGAGTGGAAATAATTCAGCGTTTTAAATGATCATCAGCAAACATGTTGTTTAGGTGTCACTGTTAAAGGGTAACGCCACCAACAGTGGCTTGGTGTGTACTGCTGCATATGTGAAAAAAGTAGTATAAAGCCTTTTGCGGCTCCAGAGGACGCTGCATGTAATCTGATGAATTGCCTCCAGTGATGTTGCATTGTGGGTAATGTTGGCACTGTCCACTGGTCTGGGACTCCTTATTGACAACAGGAGGTATCACCTTTTTTATTCCATGCCCTCTTGACTGGAGGTTCATCAGGTTACACACCGCTTCCTCTGGAGCCACAGAAGACTTTGACCTTTTCCACATGCAGCAGTGACACCCCGACACCTGCAGACACACTTCCCTGTGGACAGTCGGGGGAGTTACCCTCTAAATAGTCTCCACAGACAGTTGAGTCCAGAGGGGACCGCTCAGAAAGGAACTACACAAGTTTACACCTTGTTTTCTTCTCTGAGCCTTGAAGAGAGGCATTCTGGGAGATGCAGGTTGTTTTTTAAAAAAGGGTTCTCGAGCAATCAAGCATTTTTTGTTTTAGTAAAAATTGGACGGAGGAGACGGTTTAAAAAAGTGAAATATTGGCACCAACCTTCAAAAACAATGAGGCACTTCCCATAATGCAACTTTTATCAGACCCTCTGTGCCTGCTATATGCAGATGTCTTGTTTTCTGTCTCCACGGCCCAAGATGATCTATAACCCTGATGACATCACTATGACATCAGTTTAACTTTCTCCTCCACAGCCACAGAAGGCAATAATCAAACAGTATTCCCAGGCAGAGTAGTGCTCGACTACAGCACCGGCCTTTTATGGTGGAGTTTTCCTGAAGCAGCATAGACGAGGCAGGTCAAACTTTACAAAGTGTTGACATCACTTACCTCAGAGAGCAGCGTCTAAATGACTAAACCAAGTGTTTCCCAGCATGAAGAGGTGTGACAGGGCAGTCAGCATGTAGCGCTTCATATCAGGCTGTACTCCATTACTCTTATGGATCTGCTTCGTATCTAGTTTGCATGGCCGAAGCCAAAACACTGGTCCAGGTGCCAAACTGGAGAAAAAAAAAATCTCTCTTGGATCATTTTTAGAAAAAAATTGTTCATAGTCGTCCTTGACAAGTGTTGGGTGTCAGGTCAGAGGGTCCCGGTATCAGCTGAGGTCGACCAGCACCTTTTTATCTGAAACTAAAAGTATCAAACAGTCCAGATGATGTGTTCACCTTCAGACAACTGTACTCCATTTTGCAGTATTTATTTGTGCCTTGAGTTCTTTTTTTTTTTCCTCTTTTCTTTTTCACTTTACATTCAGACTGAAGAGATTAAAAATGATTTTGTTTTTCCTGAATTGTCGATTTGTTTTGTCCCCTTCATCTGAATAATATCATGTCAGACTGAGTGTCAAGTATATTCCTGATAATAATCCAAAAGATCTGACGAGAAACATTTATTGCTCAGCCCGTCTGCAGCTTTGTCCGCTGCTTTGACGGCGTGTGATAATCCACTGTGACTGTCTGTGGCTCATGTTCAGTGAAAGCTTCGCCCGCGTGCACTAAGACTGACAAACGAGGGCAGTCTTCATATTTTATGCATGTCACTGCTCAGAAATTGATACAAACTTAACTGTCCTCCAAAAAGATTGAACACATGTCCTCCTGTCATCAACAATTTCAAGCACAATCTGCTGAAGCTGTGAGGTGAATCCAGCAACAACCGCAGCCTAAAACCTCGTCTATAGCCTTTAATCTGCATGGCCTGGCCCACAAAAAATACATGTGTGGATAAAATAATGTTACTGACATGCATTAACCATGTGCATGATGACCACGGCAGGTACATCGAGGCTTTCGCTTGTGTGAGCAGCACTGCAGGCAGCTCTCCACCGATGAGCAGTTACTGAA
Source organism: Pagrus major (assembly GCF_040436345.1). Classification (NCBI taxonomy): domain Eukaryota; kingdom Metazoa; phylum Chordata; class Actinopteri; order Spariformes; family Sparidae; genus Pagrus; species Pagrus major. The sequence continues at coordinate 2,799,046 of NC_133225.1, read as the reverse complement.
CAACATTATGTTGCGTTGTGTTCGTGTCGGGCTAAATAATCTGGCTCCAGTGCTTTTCATCCTTCTGCCTCAGACTGGTTATGTGGATGTTTGTAACAACACTGGTCTTTATTTTGTCCATGTTCATCCAGCACCTCTGACATTGTCTGAAAGTCTTTTTTTCTTTGAGCCTCAGAAATGTTGATAATTACAACCTGACTGGTATCTATCACCATGTACTGCCCTTATCACAGAGATCCCATTATCGGCGTATATGCTGGTAGACGGAACAATGTGCATTCAGAAAAGCCAAAAAAATCTGTGTGAAGTAATTTAGAAACAGTGTTGCTGTTACAACAGTTGTCCACTGGAGGGTGCTGACAATTTATTGACTGCAAAAATCCCTTTGCTCAATAAATGTCTGGATCAGAAAGGAATCTGTTGCAAACATTGAAATAGTTTAACAAACAAGGTGCACAGTGGAAATGTCGCAGAGCTTTCAGCCACATCGTGTCACCTCTGTCTGCATCCAGAGAGTCCACAAAACATAATCATAACAGCAGAGCCGCTGAATCAGCTGAGTTAGTATACTGCAGATATAATTACTGGATATTCTCACAAAAAATGCTAAATACATGTTTGGAGCAACTGGCAGAACATTTATAAAAAGGAAGCCCGTAACAGGCATAGGTGCAATCATTTAGTTAATGTCGAGAGTTAATCATTACGATATCTGGAGACAACAGATCATTTTCCTGTGATAACAAAATGTTCCTTTTAATTAATTAATAATTATAGCTTAATGTTCAGTAGATCAGCAGCGCCATGCCAGCATACATACATGGAGAAGTGTAACAACTGATTCAAGCTGAAAATCAAGGAGTATCCAATATTGATCAAAGCATCTGGCTGTACTTCAGTCTTATTCATTTATATACATACTTTATTAATCTATACCGTTCTGTGTGGGTAGTTTCTTTTCCCACGGCCAATAAGAGGTTATAGCCCACTGAACAGAGCTGATCACTGTATGTACGACTTGTTTCATCCTGTCTCCACACAGAACGGTTGATTAAAGCATTTTTGGCATCCAGAGCACAATGAACACTGCAGGCAGCCACTCCTCACAAGAGTCTCTGCCTGGAGAGTCTGTGGACACAAACACTGATGATACTATTGAACCACCGATCCCACAGTCGTATAATGTAAATACACTCGTATCAAGTCAAAAAGGTAAAAACATTCAAATGATAAAAGTTCATATGAAGTTCATATGGTCTACCACCACCACACAGAAAAGGAAAAAGTTTGTTATCTCGGGAAAAACATTTATTTAATCATAATAACATAAATAACTTGTGATCTCGACAATTTAACTTCAGAAGAAATAATATATGACCCTTGATCGTTCAGGGTCGTCCGTCACATTAGTGTCTGTTCTGGAGCTTTAGCTTGAACTCGATCTTGCTCGGCATGAGTGATACGTCCTTAAAATACCTTCAGCATGTAGAGTTCTTGACAACAGAGCAGACTTCCTCTGACATCATGTGATACAAGTTCAGTTTCTAAATGGTAAACAATGATCAGATTGAGGTGATCCTTATCTGAAATGTTTGGTTTTTATTTAAAATGAATATTGGTCAGTATGTTATCAGGTGTCAGTGGGTCTGCATTAGTCTCCATTAAACATTAACGGACACCGTGCGCTGATGAAGACCATGAGATGTGGCTGACAGCCTCAGAATATTTCCAGTAAGTTTCTGTTTTTTTGTCAAAGTGTTTGGTTGAAAGAATCAGCTGATAAACTGTCATCAGATGTGTTGTGGATATCAGTATTTTAAGATTGAACAGGCTGCTGTTGTAAACATTGTTTATGGCCACACTGAATAAAAAGCAGAGACATTTTTAAAACAATGTCCCGAGAGCTTTATGAAGACTAAAAGATTGGGACTGAGACAGAATCGGTCAGTCTGTGTTTGACTGCATCTCCTCCACCGCAGCCTGATGTGGGACGTCCAACACCTTTTCCTTTTGGCTCTTTGAATCTCTGTACATCACGATCACCTGATCACCAAACTCTTCATGTCCAGCTCATGTAGAAGAAGGAAGTGGAGGTGGACACTGAGCCAACCCTGCGAACATGTTGATGTAGCACCCACTCTCCACACGCCCCCCCTCCACCCCCAGACATCACTGAACCTTTTCTTTTTTTACATGAAGTTGCTCCATTGTCAGACTTCTGCAGTCTCTGGTAACAGACGGTATAAACAGTTTGAGTCTGGTGTTGAACCGTTACTTTGTAAAGTTTTTTTTTCTTTCTTTCTTTGTCAACAGAAGACAAAATAAACACTTCATTGCCATATTCTGGAAAACAGAACAACCTGATGTTGGTTTCATTTATTCTCTTGTGTTTATGACGTGACATTGTTTAAAAAGTTGAACTACCAACGTAATGATCTTATGATCTGGTTATGTATAGGCACAAAAACCAGTTGGTCATTTTATACAAATATTGTATACAAATATAATAAAAATGCTTATGAACAGAATCACCAGTTTTAAATGTTAAACATTAAGATAAAGTGTGAGTCTAATAAATGCTACTTCGTTGACGCCGGTGGAGAAAGTCCACAGACTTTTTAGACTTCATAAAAAAACGCTGTCTGCAACAGATTCTTAACTATTTGGGCCTGAAGGTTTTTCTTTCTTTGTGTTAAATGTTTTTTGTATTGGTTTGTTCCAGTGACGTAGGTGTGTATATTTGCATAGAGAGCAAGGAAGTGAGATCAGGACGCATGTCGAGACGCATTCAATGCCAGGTGTGAACTGACGGGTTAAATCTGTCCACTTGTGATTGAATCAGAACGGATGCCAAAACCAAACAGTTTTCGTAATCAAACGTTACTCACGCAGGAAGAAACTGAACATTTATCAGGGAATATTTCAAGTAGTGGATTACTTTACATCTGGTGCTGTAGTGAGTATTTGGGTCAGCAGGACGACACACGTGAGATGAAGTTTAAATAAACACCCGTGTGTGTGTGTGTGTGTTCATGGTGATGAAGGAACACGTCACCAGTGGCTCATTGATGTGCTTTAATCAGTTTTAGACAACAATGGAGCTTCATGGCACAGAGGAAAAAAGATACATCAGGCTTTTTGATACACAAAAAAATATAATATTCGTTGTTGGTTTGGATCAGAACATGAGAGAAACAAGATCTCAGTGTTGTGTTGTGGCAGCGTGATGTGTGTCACTCATGTACGTTGGAGACCACGGCTGTGGTGGTGTAGGAGTACGGACTGAGCAGCAGAGCCAGGGTGTAGTGACGATGGCCTTCAGCATGGGCGTCGAACACCACCTGCACACACACACACACACACACACACACACACACACACACACACACACACAATGTTTACAGATGGATTGTATGTGTAAAGCTTTTAAAAGCTGCAGCAGACATGACAACAGCTGCAGCGGACAGTATTCAGGTCTTTGCAACAGAGTGAGAGCCGCTAATCGATTAAAAATAACGAGACTGAGTGAATAAAGAAGGGAAAGAGACTATCGATGATAACAGATGACTTTTAGCCACATTGTTCTGAGAAGTGTTTTCCCCTCACACAGCAGAATAGCAAACAGCTGCAGGAACATGTAAATACTGCTGTTTTCCTGATTTGCTGCTGACAGGCTTCAAGATAAGATCAGACAACAGAAGATAAGCCTGTGCACAGGTTACACATGGTGTTATAGTGTGTGTCCAACAGGGCCGGTATACATCAACAAAACTGCTTGTTGAATGGATAAACTTCAAATACGCTCAGACAACATGTCATAAGAACCACTTCTGATCAACCCACAGGTGGAGATCACAGGACAGGGGGGCCCGGACCCCCCTTTCTAGGAAAAAGAGAGATTTGTCCCCCTCATTAACCTTCATCAGTGAAAACATATCATTTGAAAATATGTAATTATATGCAATGCAACACTCCCCCCCCCCCTCCATATGCCTCATAGTGGTTTGGTCCACTGCCAATCAACCTGCACCTCACATACCTGTCTCTGTGGAGCGTCTCAGCGTGGTGCCGGTGGACCATTGTTGGATATTTTGCAAAAGTTAACTTTAAAGAAAGTTGATATTTTTCTCTTGTCACAGAGTTTTAGGTCTAAGCACAAAATACGCTCGGGATGGGTCAGAAAAACAGTGTGTTGGCTTTAGATAACTCCCTGTTTCAGTTGCTGTAAATGTCCTGAGGTCTCTTTAAAAACACCTGATTCTGTCACCTACAACACGGCTAGAAAATGTCCTGTGTTGTCTCAGGTGTCACGTTTACAAACACAAAATTGTGTAAACCTAAAACGTGCAGAAAATACAGCTGCTAGACTGAAAGATGTGTCATTAATATTTACCTTAATAACTAAAACACACGTACAGGTGTTGTAGTCTGTATGTTTGCTTCACTCCCAGTGGTTATTGCAGGATTTACTCTGTCTGGGGCAGGAACGAGGACAAACACAGCTCTGTTCCTCTACACCGTATAGAGATTGATGACGATTAAGTCTGACTTGTATGATCTCCTCTCTGCAGGCTGAGTGAGCATACTGAAAAAGCTATGTGGTCTATTATAATCTAAATGTAGATGAGGTGTGATGACTGGTTCATACTCACTTCAGCTACTTCATGGAACGGCGTGCTCCCCTGACTCCTCCAGTAAGCTTTGGTATCGAACTCAACACGATACACTCCTGCTGGGAACTGCTGCTCTGTGATCAGATTGTGGATCTCCCCGGTGGCGTCTGTCACTCTGCAGTGAGGAACAGTGAAATATGTCTACATGGTTTGTACGTACTGTATTAAACAGATGTTGAGACATTACAGTGCACGTACCCGGTCGCAATTTGTGTCCACCCCCCGTCAGCAGTCTTCTGAGACACTTTGAGTGCCACTGATCCGGCTGGAGTCCCTTTCACTGCATCCAGGATTTTTACCATCAGAGGACACCTGGTGTCTGAGCCCCCATGTTTCTCCTGTTGTACACACACACACAAGCCAGGACAACCCATAATCCTCTGCTGCCTGTTGTCAAACATCCATCCCCACACATCCAAAATACTCTGACCAGGGCTGGCCTGGTTTTTAAACACACCGCGTTGTTAATTAAATGGCTGTGATGTCCCGTTTATGGTCATTCAACAAAAGGCCAACTGAGAAGTGAGGTCAGAGGTAAAACGTACCCGAAAGTCAGAAAGATAGAAAAGATCACCAGAAAGTCACCAATACAAACATCAAAGCTAGAGGTCAGGTTGCAGACTGCCACCAACTGAACACCCCTCGTCTCATCCTCCCTCTCTAGAGCCAGTGTTTGGTTTGTCTCTTCTGGGCTACTGTAGAAACATGGCGGCGCAACATGGCGGCCTCTATAGAAGAGGACCCTCAGTAGATATACTGTAAAAGTTTCAGGTGATTATACACTAATGAAAACACAATTATGAATGCTTTATTCCATTTCTGCCCCTAAATCTTCTACAAAGTAGTATGACGCTAGCTGGTTAGCATGCTAACTTAAGGAAATATCTTTAAACCACAGTACACAGACGTCTTTGACACGACGCCAACACTGTTAATTCTTCACATTCTGTTGATAATGTTAGTGTATTTTTATTTTTAATGTTTTAAACTTGCCATGTTGTGCAAAATGCACGCTCTTATTCCACTTCATCCAATTTATATAGCCTTGCCCAATCAGCTCAATGAGTTCAGTAAACCCACCAGGACTGTTATCTCTTCGGTCGGGATAAACTAACATGAGCAGAGCAGTATGTACGTTATGAGAGCGACCCGTCACAGGCGGGTCACTGAACTGATTTCTGCCTCCACAAATCGATTTGGATCCCGGCCCGTGCTGTGCATTCAGAGAAGTCTCTCTTTTAACAGTTTAGTGAGTTACTGTGTATTGGTGTTGTTAGAAAGGCGCTAAAAAAAAAGAAAGTAGCTGCTGCTGCAGTCAGTTTTTAACTGTGGTGTGTTCAGGTACATCACATTTCCCTGAACATTCAGCTCCTGCGCAGTAATCCGAAGGAAAACTCACATTTAAAATAAAGTGGTCAAACTAACTGAATGATGAGAAACACTGAATGATAAAGTTCTACTTCCCTTAGTTTAACATGTGTTATGATGGTCAAGCCTTGTCTAATATTCCTACAGGGACTTGGCGAGTATGCGGTGAAGGATCTCGACTTTACAGGTGCGAGAACATCTTCTGAACAATACTGAATAAACTCACATGTTGGAAGAAAACAATCACATTTTTCTTTCACCCCAAAATCTACTGACCTGTCGTCTGATTCTGTTATTTCAAATACATCGTCAGCCTAAAATACTGAGCTACAGACAAACTATAAAATCTACAGTACGCACCTCAAGAACACAAATGCACATCACACTGACACATTATTGTACATAGCCACAGAGACACTGACCGTGGGGGTGGGGGCGGTGTTGCAGAGCAGCACAGCGGAGGCCAGAAGCAGACAGTGCAGTGGTTGAAGCATGTTGGCTGATGGAAAGACAGACTGACAGAAGTCACTGGTGTTCACACATGACCTCCACGATCTCAGGCCTCTTATAACAGCGGCCGTTACCCCCTCCCTCCCCTCCATCACCCACGCTGCTGCCAGCTCCATGGACCACGTCAGTAGATGGACTTTGGATCAGCCAGTCCTCTCACCCACATGAAGAGCCATTTAATCTACTTTATACAGGCTCTTCTTCTGCTGGACAAAAGTATTCACAAGTGTCTTTATCTAAAATGTCGCAGGGCACTATTGTCTAACCATCAGGGAACTGCTCATGTCAGCAAAGAGTTCAGATATTTCTTTTCTCGGACTCAATTCATCCTCAGCAGACAAAAATATAATGTTTGGACTTATTTAGTGAGTAATCTGACTCTGTGACAGACATTTAGAGTAACTATATAAAAATAGCCAATCTTCCAGCTGATGGTCTGGAAGCATCAGTATTAAATTGAGGCTGATTTCTGTGGCGGTCTACGGGACAATCTCTGAACAGTTGTTGGTCCTGGTCTCTAATCTTTGATTTCTTGTGATATTGGATCATTGACGTCTGAATTGTGACAAGGAGACAACTACACACTGTTTTATCAGATGCCAAAAAGGTGTTGTATTTTATAAAAGTATTGTATGTTGTTTAATCTAAGATCTTATAAGAAACCAGTATCTGTAGCTGTCAGATTTAGTGGTGTAACTCTCCACTTAATTGTGGAGTTGAAGGATAAAGTAACAGAAACTAGGAGTGCTTCAGTTCCACCACTGCACACTGGGCTATTCAATCATATGTACTTCAATCAATCCACCAGTAGGTGGTGTAACAGCCTCAGGAGCTTCATCCACTGACTCCGACTGTACAGTACAAGAGCTTTGACCTCAGTGAGCATTTGTATAAGATAGGAAAAATCAATTTGTTGATTCAGTATTTTTTTTTTTCCTTCATGTGCTCTTCATGTCCCATCATGCACAACACAAGACGTCATCTGCAAACATTACAAGGGTGCATTTCAGGTAGGATACCATGCAGTGTGCGTACTCTGGAGCACTGTTATAAGCCCACAGTTCAGCCTCAGAGGAAAATAACCTGTCATGTAATTCAATAAGCCTCCATGGGAAAAGAACAGATGTGAACCTTGTTAATAATTAAGTGTGAGCCCGTCAGTACAATGTCAAGATTGTTCAGTACTTTTTATTTTTCAAGTTGGAATATCGCTTGAAAATACATGTTATGAATCCAACATACTCAAATATTAATTTGATTTGCACAACATTGATGATAGTCGACCCATTGTTCCTCATGCAGTCATGTGCTGGGTATGTTTACATGTTCAACAAGTTTCTGAGCCATAAAGAGCTGATGTCACGCCCCTTCTGGTGGGCCTCATGGGACCTTATCTCAGGGGAAGAAAAAAAAAAGTGAGCGGTAGTCAACGGTGAAGAGACAAATACATTTTTTTAAATCACGTTTTAGTTGTTCCATAAATCACACATGATGTTTGTCAATTTAAAAAGACAATTATTCAGGTCAAAAAAGTCGCAGCTTGTCATAAATTAAGTAAAATTCCTTCTTGTTTTGTCTTAAAAACTAAGTGAACACACGTCACCAACACCAACACGAGCTTCAACCCCTGCACAGAAAAGGTCGTAAAAAAGATGAAAGTCACAATAAATCTGCTCATATTGACAACTGCAGTTCTGTGAAAGGAGAGTTGGTTCTGGTTCAGATCACTTATGGGACTTTTGGGTGTGTAGTCTTTATAATGATGTATTTTCAGTCTGATACTTCATTAGTTTGATGACAAACAGACTTTCTTGACTTGGAAAATGATCTTTTAAATTGACAAACATTGTGTGTGTACTTCATGGCACAATTTCAAATTCAAAAAGGATAAAAAAAAAAAAAACATTTGTCTCTTTATTCACTACCTGACATATTTTTCCAAAAAATGCTCGACCGGACAGGTCGTGACATCAGCTCTCTGTAAGCACAGAGACATGAGCCGTCTTTGTTTTCCTGAAGGTTGCAATTTAAGCAAAAGCTGATATTATTCTCAATCATTTGTTATATATGTATCTGATAATACACTAAAATCAACCAGATTTTAGCTCTTTTAGCTCTGAAAATCACCCTCCTTGTGTAATTGTCAGTCCTGTGACTAAACGCAGGCCTCCTCATATCCACGTGACTGTGTTCATGGTTTTCAGGTGAGCTGACTGTGATTTAAAATGCTGCTGTACAACAACTTTGACAGAGAGGTGTGGTCCTCCCTCCTGCTGCAGCTGATCAAAGAGTTGATCATGCATCAAGTGCTGTGAAAATATTATTACCATCAGATTGGCACGCATAATAACAACTTGATTATAAAATGTTCCCACAGCTTTCACAAGTGGGAATCCTTGCCAGTGTGTTGCCAGTGTTCATGCAAATACAGGCTTTAGCGTGATACTGCAATGTAAGCAGGTACGTCTTACTGCCTTCAAGGCAAAAGAGTTTAAATTCCAAGTGACATGAGAGGTAGACACCTTAGACGTTCTCAACATTCGATCCAAACAAGTCATTTTAAAAAGGCAGACCTGCTGCAATGACTCATTTATAAATCATCACTGCTTATACATATTTATTCTTGAATGTGTTAGATATCTTATTGATTCAAGGACATTTCACAGAGCCCATTTTTCTTTTGCAGGACAGCCCGACCACCTGGAAGCTGCCCAGTACTGCAGCGCACAATCTGATCTGTTGGCAAAGTGTTTTGCACTTGGAATCGTATAATGATTTTACGTTTCCCCCAGAAAACAAAACCTGAAGGACGGGTTCTCAGTCTGGGTAACTAACGAAGCACTGCACAAATCACAAAAAGGGTCAAAAACTGGTCCCTTGGTGTCTAAAAGGTGGCGGTGGGAATAAAAAGCACACAACCACCCACTGATTCTATCAAAATGACAGACGAACAAAAGGATTGGACCCAAAAAAACAAAGGTGAAGTGGGAGTCACTGAACAGGGGGGAAACACAGAAAGCCAACTGATGGTGTCGACTCCCTGAAGACACACAACCAGCTGAGCAGGAGGACTGCAGCCCCCTCATATAATCTCCCTGAGACTGATTGCAGCCAGCTGAGTGAGAACATCACAGGTGCACCCAATAGCTCCTGATGACCTGAGACCTAGATCCTGAGAAATCTCTGTTCACAACAACGATATGGTATTGCAGCCATAAACAGTACATTAACACGTTTTACTATCTCCTGTTATCTGTATTTCTGTAAAATGTGATGCTTCTTCACGCTGATCTTTTCTTTTTAACTGCTAATTATCGTGTGTGTCCTGCCCTCTTCCAGGTCACCACGGTGGAGAGGAGGTCGTGTGGCTCGGGCACCGCTCGGCGATGCCTCGGCCTTCACCATCAGTTTAATTTATTCAGTCACGGCTGTTTTCAGTTTTTAGCATCTCCAATCTGTGGCCTCATTTTAAAAAATTCCATGAAGTAAGGTTAAAATTTATGTGAATGTATTTCTTTATTAAACTCAAGCCTTTAAAATAATAATCATGACAGTATACTGTATTCTGAAAAAATAATATGCAATCTAAACTCAAATGTGTTAAATTATTAGTTTTTCAGTGTACAGTGACCCACGTTTGAGTCAGAGATCATTTCTTTTCTCAGTCTGGGGGACGAGCTGCTGCTTCACTTATCTCTTCCATCAAAACACTTGACTGTAATTATAGGTCGAACAAAAGCGCTTCACTCCTGAGAACGCTCAGCGACTTCTAAGACGCCGTCAGCACACCACTCACTTATTATAGAAGTTTAAACAGGAAGAATAAAAGAAGAAAAACAGGAAAAAGCACATTGACTTTACATTACTGTACGTCAAATTGTCTGACTTCTTAAATGAAATGATGACAGTATTCAGAATTCCCAAAATGCATTTTTACTAAAAAATAGTGATATAGTGAAAAAAATACTGACATGAAGAAAAAATCACCAATCTACTGCTATAACACACTTCCCCCACATGCAGGTGCAGACAAGTAGACCCACACAGTCTCTCCGGTTCATCTTTCACAACCTGTTAAACATGTTCTGTCAAGTTAAAGTTTACATTTACATTTCATCTGATGCCAAGGAGGAAGAGACGCCGCTTACACAATTGTGGTTATATGCTCAAACAAAAGATACATTATGTGAGACACTGCAAATGATCAGTTCACCAAAAAAAAATTAAATTCGATCATTATCTACTCACCCCAGTGCCAATGGAGAGTTGGGTAAAGTTTAATCATCCACATGATATCACCGGGCTTCTGGATACAAACTGTATGGAGCCATTTTATGTGTTTTTACTGTTTTTTTAAAAACATTTTTTAAAGTTTTTTAAATTTTAAAGTGCCCATCTACTTCAATTGTTTAGGAGAACGCTGCAACACTGTTTTGCTGTGAATCCATCGGCATGAGGTGAGTTAATAATGACAGATTATTCACTTTTGATTCCTTTTCAGCTAAATGTGGAAGTTAATTGTAAACAAACAGGTCGACCCACCACCAGAAACACACCATTGATTTGTACAATCAAAACTATAAAATGTGCATTATATTTTTTCGATTATGATTAATTGACATTCCACACACTTTCCATCGGTATTTAAAGTCCTCAATGACACGTGAGCATTTACCTCAAATTTAAGTGCTCCAAAAGGTATGACCCTTTAAAAGGCAGCTTTTTTTAAAGGTGTTTCAGATTTAAATTCAGAAATATTTGCAGTGTCACAAGTAATTTCGTATAACACTGATGCATAAAGTTGCCCTTGAACTGTGTCGTACTGCCTCCATATTTAACGCTAAAGGGAAACTATGGTATAGTTGTTAACACAGCTTCAAACTGACAGCGGTCACTGTTGCTTACACTTTCCAGGGCTTTTTGGACTTTTGATGGAGTCTTTTTTCCCCTTTCTAGATTTGTTCCGAGGAGTTTGGCTGATGACTGTCTGAAGCTCAACAGGACTCACTTCACCACCGCTTGCAGCAGCCACACGCACGTCATGAGGAGCATTCAACTGAACCTCTGTCGAACCAGCTTCCCCCACAGTGTTTGGGCCTGCCTCTGCCGCTGCTACAATCATCTGCACGCTCTGACTCTGAACGAGGTGTTCAGCCTCTTCAGCTGCTTCACTCGTTGCAATCAAACCTGCAGCTCCTGCCTCTGCTGAGCCTGGGTCTGTTTCCAACACTGAACATAAGGTCTCGTCGATTACTTCAATCTCTGAATTATATGTTGATGATACCCGACTGGATGCATTATCTAATCCCTCTCTAATCTCTTGGTCGTAAGCGATCTCTTCTTTGCCTTCATCCAAAGTGAGATCTCCAGCCTCACTCTGGTCAATTTGAATCACGTCAGTGTTCTGGTAATCAGACTGGGTTGTTTCACCCTCAGCTACCTGTCCAGATCCCATTATGCCTCCACTGGTCCCTCCGTCTTTACTGGACATAGACACCTGCCCTGTGGCCACCCTGGATGATCTGAGTTCGTCTGATGATGTGACCACATCATCCAAACCCTCCATGTTAGCACCACCCACTAGTTCCTCAGGAATATCAAGAGCTATGTCACCTGTCGGAGAAGACTCGAGTCTTTGTTTTACCTCGTGTGTGGTAACTTCACAAGGCATTTCTTGAATTTCAGTCACCATCAATGTTGCTTCCTGACTCATCTCCAAACATTCACTCTCTAGAGAACGAGAGTCCTCTTCTAACATCTGGTGAAGCCTAATGCCTTCTTCCTCTAAGTGAGAACTTGTGACTGATGTCTCTTCTTTTGCACTTTCAACATCTCGGTCATCATCTTGGTCTGGGACACTTGTATTTTGCAGCAAAGGCGACGCCACAATAACCTGCTTTTCTGCATCGTGTATGTTATCTGAGTAAGTGACATGATCCTGCAACTGAGGACTTGTTCCTGGTGCATCTTCTCTGTTGCTATCTTCATCTTGTTCATCTGAAATGCAAATTGCTTGCTGTGTGGATGGCATCTCTTTCTCTCCATCACTGTCATCTGAGATGAGCTTATCCTCCCCTTGGGAACCTGTATTGGAAGCATCTTCTCTTTCATTGTCTTCATCTTCATCTGAGATGCTAGTCGTTTGCTGTACAGGCGCCACCTCTTCCTCCTCTTCCGTTCCCTCTCTGATGTTGTCTTCTGAGATGAGCAGATCAACCACTGGAGGACTTATTCGAGATGCAGCTGCTCTTTCAATCTCTTCAATTTGGTCAACTGCAATGCTAACATTTGGCTGTGGGGGTGATGAAACTACCTCCACAGTCTCCCCCTCGTTATCTGCAATAAAGGTATCGTCACCTGGCGAACTCTCTTGGTCTTGGTCATCTGAGATGCCTCTATTTTGCTGTACAGGTGTCATAATTTCCTCCACAGCAGCTTCGTCTTTTTCTTCATTACTTATGTTGTCGTCCGAGATGAACTTATCCTCCATTTGAGAACTTGTGCTCAACGCATCTTGTCTTTCGATGTCTTCATCTTGGTCATCTGAGGTGCTGAAACTCTGCTGTGACACTTCTTCCTCCATAATTATCTCCTCTTCCCTTCCATCGGTTATACCGTCTTCACCTGACTCGACTTGATCCTTTTCTACTCCTGCTTCTGCTGTTGTATTATCATCATCTTCCTCATTGTGGCCAGAGTCTGTTGCTGTATGTAGAAGTTGCCCTGATGTTGCAATGGTTGGCACATCAGAGCCCTCTACTTGTGCATTTCCAATTTCTTCCGACGCTGATATCAAAGCTGAAGTCTCCAGATCTTCTTCCTCATTGCACACAGTCTGCAATGATGGTTTTGCTTCAGCATCAACAATATCTGTACTTGCTTCACTAGGATTCACCTGTAGTTCCAGCACTGTGTCTTGATCAGGGTTGGACCTCTCTTCAGACTCATTCACAGTGTCTGTTGAAATCTCATTTGGATGAGTTACTGACAATTCATCACCCACACTACTGAGTCCCACTGCAGAATCGAACAATTGCTCCTTCTCAGCTTCAGCCTCTTCATGTGCATTACCGGTGACACTTTCCTCCATATTTTCTTCTGCCTGGATACTATCGGATGTTGCAATAACCTGATTTGTTTCTATGTCTGAAACAACTGTCTGTGCTGGAGTGACCTCTTCATCAAGCTCCCTTCCACTTTGATCCTCTGTGACTTCATTTGATTGTGGTTCTGATGAAACTTCAGCTTCAACTACGTCATTTGGAGCTTCAGGTATGCTGAGCTGAACAGGTGTTACTTGTTCTTGCACTTCTTCTTTCAAAGGTTCTGCTTCCCGGTTGGCTACACTTTCTTCTGTGCTACAGTGTGTTTGATCGTCTAAAGTAATGGCTTCCTCTCCTTGATGAGATGCTAATGTCTCTTCAATCTCTTCTTCTGTATTAACTAAATCAGTAACATTTGATCCAGGTAGGACATCTTCTTTGGAGGACGTTTCAGTGACCACAGAGATATCTTCCTCGGAAAAACCATCAGAGGGAACATGATTCTCCTGCTGCTCAGAGTGTGGAGCACTTTGATCCTCCTTGATTTCATTTGATTGTGGTTCTGATGAAACTTCAGCTTCAACTACATCATTTGGAGCTTCAGGTATGCTGAGCTGAACAGGTGTTACTTGTTCTTGCACTTCTTCTTTCAAAGGTTCTGCTTCCCGGTTGGCTACACTTTCTTCTGTGCTACAGTGTGTTTGATCGTCTGAAGTAATGGCTTCCTCTCCTTGAGGAGATGCTGATGTCTCTTCAATCTCTTCTTCTGTATTAACTAAATCAGTAACATTTGATCCAGGTAGGACATCTTCTTTGGAGGATGCTTCAGTGACCACAGAGATATCTTCCTCGGTTAAACCATCAGAGGGAACACGATTCTCCTGCTGCTCAGATTGTGGAGCCTTGGTTTCTTCCTCTGTGACTTCTTGTGGGTCTTTGGATTCTGTTGTCACATCTGTTAAATTGCTTGATGGAGCTTCAGGGATTTTACCAAACTGATCTGGCACTATTTCTTCCATTGTATCTCCTGGTTTCTCTGCCACTGTATCAAACTGCTCGAATGATGTCTGTAGTACATCTGCGCCTGGTAGTGATTTCACAGCATCTTCCTCAAGATTATCAACTGAAGATTTTTCTGATTTTTGTGTCGGATACTCTTGAAAACCCTCATTGCCTTCAAATGCACTTTGGACAACTTGCTCTGATATGTAGGTGTGGATCACATCTTGTGATTGCTTTTCTTCAACTTTATCATCATGTATGTTCTGAGCTGGATCGCTGTCATCTTTAAACAGATCTTTCGTCACAATCTCTTCCTTTAAAGGCGGATGAGTAATGACGCTATTTACAACATTGATGGTCCCGCCTTCCTTCGGTAAATCTATTCTACATGCTTTTGGAATACCACTGGCATCCACTGTTTGTTCCAATGGAGGGACTGCATGGAGCTGGTTTACACTGACCTGCGTCATCCCAACTGGACTCATCTCAGATGGCCAAATTCCAGTTTGTCTGACTTGTGGTTTCATTGTGACTACATGTCCCATTCCCATTTGTGGTTGCCCAACACCAACCCCCAAAACAGCGACCGGCCCTAACCCCATCTGCCCAGACTGCCCAATCCACGATTGCCCCAAATTTCTATTTACTGCAACAACACCCCCTGCATTAGCAATAGTGTGTCCTGGCAGAACAGTACACACTTTCCCTGGGGCTGCTGGACCTAACGCCCCCTGAGGGGGAGCAGCCTCTTTTACCAGGATAGCACCTCTGGGCAAAGTGCCCTGAGATGAGCCTGGGTCCACTCTCTCTGCCTCACCTGGACTCCTCTTATCCATAACTACCATGTAAGTACCATCAGGATTTGGCCCTATCATTTTCCAGCCATCTGCAAGGCCTGAGCCCTGAGGCACACCTGGGCTCACAGGTAGCAACAGGGTGGGGCTGACTGGGCTGGTGGGGCTGGCAGGGCTTTTAGGGCTCATTGAGCCCTGGAGAATAAGCCCAGTAGGGGAACGTTGGGGTCCACCGATTACAAGTCCGGAGGAAGGCGACTGGGGTCCACCGATTACAAGTCCGGAGGAATGCGTCTGGGGTCCACCAATTACAAGTCCGGAGGAAGGCGACTGGGGTCCACCAATTACAAGTCCGGAGGAAGGCGACTGGGGTCCACCAATTACAAGTCCAGAGGAATGCGTCTGGGGTCCACCAATTACAAGTCCGGAGGAATGCGTCTGGGGTCCACTGACTACATAATAGCCTGGAAAATTGGCACCATGCATCCCATCTGCCAGCAGAACTGTGTTCTGAAGCTGTGGTTGAACTACATAGTGCATGGGCTGTAGTACAGGGCTGGTAGTGTAGTAAACTGGCTGCTGCTGTAGTACCATTCTCTGAGTTTGATGGGGCAGAGTAGCAGAATGACTGATGTTAGTAACCTTGGAATGAGGAAGTGTCATGGATGACCGGGCAGTGCCAACAGTGCTGACAGAAGATTTGGAGATGTTAGTAGATGACACAACTTTCTCTGTCTTAACATTGGTATGTTTTGTCTCAACACTTTGCTTAATTGTAGGCTTAACAACCGGTTCAACAATGTCAACAGTGGTTTTGACAGTGTCTACTACTTTGGCTGTCACAGAGGGTTTGGGTGCTGGTGTAGGAGGAGAACAGATCTCAGACAGAGTCTTGAACTTTGGCCCAAGGTTGTTGAGGAACTGCAGGTCGTTGTCAGACTCCAGGAGACTGCAGCAGCCCACTGAGCCAGCAGATGAGCCCTCACCCTCAAAATCATACAGCAACAGACTGTCCTTCACTGGCACTGCACATACCGCTTTCTGTTGAGGGCAAAGAAACAGCACAAACACTGGTGTCAATGAATTGTGTACATATGTTTGTAGGTCAAAGATGCGGTGAAAGGCAAACATGGTACCTGCGAGTAGTATTCATTGAGGAAAGTGTCAGGTAGGGCTATATCCTCGTACAGAGCTTCTATGTTTTGGGTGCCATGTGTTTGCCTGTATGTAGCACTGCCGTGGTTGAATGATCCCCTTGATAAGAAGTAGGTGTTGTCGACCTCCGTCACACTTTGGCTGGTTTCCCGAAACTTCTGAAAAGATTCATTGTAGTTTGTCGTCTGATGAGTTTCTGTGAATTTTGAAGGTATGCTGCTGAAGTTCGGTGCTGCTGCCATTTCAACTTTCGATTGTTTAGCCAACATGACAGGGATACTGTGGAGTGGCACTTCCTAAAAAGAAAGACCAGAAGACACATTTTTATCTAATAACACATATTATGTACATAAGTTAATATATATGTTAATAAAGCACATTGGTCACGTAGGGCTTAAAAGTCATCAGTCTCCACACAATAGAAAGCACCAGTTGCAGCTGTATTTTTAATTTGCAGCTTTAAATCTTTGAGCAGGGACGTCATACATTTTTTCATAGAAAAGTTACTGAAAGTAGATGGAACAGTCTTATCATGCTATCCTGCTATAGGTTGGTGCTATTTCAGTTAAACCTTTAACCAATTTTTTTGTACTAATTCTACAATAGGTACTTGACAAGCTAAAATGCTTAATTACTTTTTAGAATTGGTGCAGAAAGGTTGAACCCTCCATGTTCTCCTCGTTCATGACGACTGAGAAGAAGTGAGTTTTTAACTCACTCGCTTAAATGTATAATTAAAGGGAGTGGCTGCTTTGAGTGACAGCTGGCCACAACCAGTCTGCTATGTTTCATCTCAGCTAATGCAAGTCATTGGACTTGACCTTTTGGGGGGAAGACCCTGGAGTTCCTGAAGGAATAAACACCTGGAGTCAAGGAGAGCTTTTCTCTTTAATCCCTTTTCTTTAGGGATTAAAAAGTGGATTTATCTTCATACTTGCTTCTCAACCTATCTGCAGCAACAAGCAGCTCAGCCTTGCTTCCAGTTTTATTTTGCCCATTAGCTACAGGCAGTATTGCTGTGGAAAATTCCCATGCTGCCCTAAAAGCATTTTCCCCATAGATCACCATTATAAAAGAGATAGCTGTTCAAATGTAGACAGGACCTCTCGAACAAGATCAGTTATGAACCTTTCTTTTATGTATTTGGATCCATGGGGGTCTATTCCTGTAAATATTTCCTTGGGCTGAGAAAAGTGATTCACAAAGGGGGCTGAGCAGGAACTCACGGACGGAGCCAGGGGAGGAAACTCCACCACGTACATTCAGAGGACACGTTAAGGGAAATGTTATGGTATTTGTGCCATCTTTACTATCTATTTTTTATGGTCAATGGACAGGAGTAGCCCATATGATATTGCAGTGACCTCAATGAGCATTCATTTTCAATTAGATTATACATATCTGAGTCTGTGTATTGTTAAACTAAAATTGAAATAACTGAAAATTTAAAAAGGTGCGGTATCCCTTTTTCTTCCCTTACGAAGGAGGCAAAAATGCAAACCTTGTCTTCGCCTCTGCCTTCAGTGTGGTAGGAAATGAGATGCTCCTTGGCGTCAAATGGCAGATCATTAAATTGGTCAGAAAAGACGGTGTCCATTCCTCCACACTGGCAGAACACCAGGAGGAGAGGGATGACTGCAGAGGGAAGCAAAACATTCAGATCACTGTAAAGTAAGTTTTTTTTTGCATCTTGTGTCAAAATATTCTAATTACAAGAGACACAAAAGCATAAACAAGATATTAAATATGAATTTTATACAGCAGTGATGAAAAATGTTCTGTCCTGTCTGTGTCATATTCTACAGATAGACACTAAGACTGTAGTGAAACACTGGTATGACGTTGATATCACTGTTGTTTTCAGGTAGAGTTGGGCCGATGAATGATGCCATCGACTACTAATCCCTGACCACCGTCAGATGATTAAAAAAGAGCACAATTAAGATGCGTGTCCCTTCAGAGTTGCTGTAGGGCAAGAGTTGTTGTTTGTGATGTGTGGAGAAAGGAAATGAAAAGGAGCATATTGATTCTCAGTTCACTAACATTACGTCTCCATGTCCCGTTTATTACTTTCTTATTAAAACTGCTGCCTTACGACAACACTGAGGGGACACGCTGCCTCAAACTCATAAACAACGATGTCATCGTCCATCACGATGTTTCACTGTAGACGTCATATGACAATTCAGCAGACATCGCCCAACCCTATTTTCAGGTGTACGTCTGCAGAGAACCGCGCTCATGTCACAGAAAAAATAGGCGAGACTTCGAACCTCTCTGCAGCCTTGCTTGACACGTGCATGAGCCGCACGGTTCACACCACCTTGTTTCTGCTCTAACCTGTTTTACATGGATGCCAAAATGAAAAGCAAGACATCCTCACATACACACAGCTGCTCACGCAGGATGTGTGTTTCACCCGTGAGTGTTTGTGCTCGCTTGCATACTGCAAAGAGGTCTATGTCTTACACAGTGAACTACTGAGTAGGCCAAAAACTACAGTCTTTAGAAATGAATCAACTAAAAACCAGTAAAATATTTGTTTTAAACTGTTTGTTTAAATGATGTGATAATAATGTGTAGTGGTGTGTTTTGCTGAAGCTCAACTCACACAGCAGTAAGCACATTGCCGTTATCAGCAGGCCAATGGCTGGTGCAGAGAAATTAGACGATGTAGTCGTGGTGTCCTCTCCCTGTCCATTTAAGGCTGCTGTTCTGGTGCCGCAGTCCTCTGTGTCCACACAGGTGCAAACATCCAGAGTGAAAACCTCGTTGGCTGGGCAGGACAGACCCTGAGCATCAGCCACCTCCACCTGCAGCTCATATTTGCCGGGCCACAGCAACTCAAGTGAGTGAAGAGCGGCAGTCGTGTCTAGAGACAACAAAAAAAGTAGAAGGCTGTCAAACTCACACTGTATTGTCATGATGTCTGTTAGTTGTGACTTTGGCAGTGATACCAGTAGAACAGTTAATACGATGACTATTTCTACTGTGTGCTACCACATAGGCACATCAAGTAAAAATATTTAGTCAGTATTTTGAATTTGTGCGTCAGGCTTTGAACTGAATTGAGTTTATTTGAGTGACTCAGCAGCTTTGCAATGTTTTTTGGCACATTCAAAATCAAAATCTTCAAACTTGTACTCTGACTTAAAGGCGTAATTTGTAAAATATGGCCCGAATTCAAAGGTGGTTTCAAAAAATGCAGGAGGGGTAGCACATCACCATCTCTGCTAACTAGTGCCCCTTGAGGTACAAAGTGGTATTAGCAGTCAAGACAGGCTGGGGATAGCTGGTTAGCATGTTAACTCCTGGAACACAGTACATAGATGTTTCTGACATTACATACATACTGTTAGTTACATTTTTAAGTGTCTTAAACAGAAAATCTGGCCATATCTTCCAAAATGCCCCTTTAAGGGACCATCATCGTTCTACTTCTACTACAATCTGGATTTAATCGACTGAATTTTGAATGTCTTGATCGTGATACATGATGACTGTGTCAGAATAACAGCTATCACAACAATCACTAATACAAGAGTAAAGAAATAGTTTGTGTCTGGTTCATCTGGGTGGCTGCCAAACCACCTCGCACATGTTCTTACCATTGATGACTTCTATGTCCCAGCTACCACGTGTCCCATCAGGTATAATTTTGAATGTGAACGGAGCAGCATTGGGGCTAACGTCCTCATCGAAGCCAGTGACGTACACAGTTTTTTTGTCAGAGCACAGACTGCTGCGACTGGTGGTCAGGGTGGGACAGTGGTCGTTGGAGTCAGCGACTTGAATGGCTATTGTTCCCGTGGCTGTCTTTGACGGCATGTCTGAGGATGACAGAAAGTTGAGTTAGTCAAACGGGACACAGACTGTACTGCAAACACCACAAAGATCCACTCTGTAGTGTAAAGTTCACATCAGTCAACACTGTTTCCTGAAGCAGCTCTTTCACAAAACTTAAGTCTTTATTTCTTTCTTTTTTATATAGTTTTTTTCTGACATTGCCACTTCACATATCTGAACAGTGCTCAATCTAAATTGTGTTTTTGTAACAACGTCAGCGTCTTCTCTCAGGTCGTTTCAAACTGGCGGTTGATATGTTTATTTCACCCATGGGCTTCTTCTCATTCTTTGCCTGACACACCCTGAGTCACAAGGTGGTTTGGCGGGTTCTGTCAAAGGCCATAAATCATACTTCACCTCAGGCAACTACAGTTATGAACTGCTCACTAAGCTCATAAACATAGAGGTGATAAATCATGCTTGGAGAAGAACAGCTTTGAATTAATTAGAGAAGTTCAGCAGCGAAGGCAAAGGCTGTTCAAAGAGAAATGTATCGTGCGGGAAAAAAAGAGGCATACAAGGACAAGTGGTATTACCATCGGTCATGGCCAGAATCTTGGCAATGTAGGTACCGTTCACCAGGAATGGTGACTCTCGGTCCGGTTTCTTGTTGAGCTTAATCTCAGCTGTCTCCTCATCGATGGTAAACCAGTTATCTGGGTCATAGGCTTTGGCATAACTGGGTCACGACAAATATGAAAGAAAAGGAACAAAAATATTAAGAAGATTAATAAGTAAAAGAAAACAGTTTCAACATTCAGCACTCACGGCAGAACATCAGTGCTTCTCTCACGTCTGTGTAAGTACGTAGCTGAAGCCAGCAGACTATTAGCTACATTTAGCATAAAGATGGGACGCGTGAAGAAACAGGTGGCCTGGCTCTTTCCAAAGATCAGAAATACACGTACCAACACATATAAAGCTCAACTAATTCACACAATGTAGCTGTTTCCCCCTCGGCTCAGCTAATTGCTCTCCGGCTCAAGCTATCGATCTTCATATCCATCTCAAAGGATGGTTTCTCTCTCACATTTTGGTTTTATATTGGTGGAGCTTGTTACCTTGATGTCCTGAAGACCCCTGTATAGTCTTGCATTTACTTTTAAGCCGTGAATCTGTCCAACTAACTAATAAGAACCATCAATAAGTTATTTTCAAATGCCCTTTGACTCTGTATCATAAGGCTGTTTATAAGCTGGCATCCAATTTGTTTGGGGTAAAATCAAGGTGATGGGAGCACCAGTTCAGAACCTTGAATCTTGAAGGTTTTCAGAGATTAATTAATCCATTTATTACCTGTTTCCATTAAAGTCTTAATTAGTCTTTTGTCCCCGAAAAGTGCCTGAATTGGCTGAATTAGCTACAGATATGTTCTCTTCAATCTCTTTCCATCTCGCCTGGTAACCACAACTGCACCAACAATACAAAGTCTTCAGTCGGGCCGATACACAATAGTCCCTCAGGCCGGGGAGTCCTCCCTTGTTCGTCGTTAATTGAAAGGTGTGAAATGTGGTTGGTTTGGTTTGTCCCCTTGCCAGATATATTTTAATAATTTATTTATTCCATTCGTTGAATTGTTCATTTGTTATTTCAATTGGCAGAGTCTGAAATAAATATAACACCCCAGGCAAGATATTCACTTTTACTGACTCAATTCGTGACTCAAAACATAATACTGGGATTAAATTCCACCTCCGTATGTTTTCCTTTTTTTTTTCCCCAGTGAACCAGCAGGTGTATTACACAATTTGGAGTGACACATATTAATTAATTTAATAGTGTGGTTTAAAAATACCTGCAAAAGTGATGACATTCCCATCAAACTCCTCTTTACTTTGTATTTAGTTGTGGTAAGTGAATATTAGCATGTTAACTCGCGGTCACGGTAACATTACAAACATAACTATGTGAAAGTGAAGCCTCACAGAGCTGCTACCTTGGTTGAAGACTTGCTTAAACCTGTGTTAACTGCAGCTTGACTAACCTTACGTCTTCAGCAACTTTTCCTGTGTCTGGATCGATGGCAGCGAACACGGTGATCACGCCATCCTCAGGTTGATCATTTGGATCTTCTGATACAGGAACATTCTTGGTGTCAGGTTTAAATGCTGGACCCTCTGGCATGTTGTTTACTGCTATCTTAATGGGATAGCTCTTTGGCTTTGGCTTCCGCTTCGGCTTCGGCTTCGGCTTTGGCCTCGGCCTCGGCCTCGGCTTTGGACCTGGTTTGACTCCTGGTTTTAGTCCAACCCCAACTCCAGGGCCAAGCCCTATGTCGGGGTTGAGTCCTGCATCCAACTCTGCACTTAGGTCAGCATCTCCTCCCAAGTCTGCATCGAGACCCAGATCTGCACCGAGACCCAGATCTGCACCCAGACCCAGATCTGCACCCAGACCCAGACCTGCACCCAACCCCAAATCTGCACCTAAATCAGCTCCGGCACCAGCACCAACACCAACACCAACACCAACACCAGCTCCAGCACCGGCTCCAGCACCAGCTCCAGCACCGGCTCCAGCAGCCAGAGGGTTACCCTCTCCAACCTGAACGTCCACATCCATACTTATAGGACCACCCTCTACAAAAGGAGCTACGTTTGAGATGCTGAGGCCAAGCTCAAGGTTCTGGACATCTTCAAAATCCACAGGCTGTTTGGTGTGGGGATGGAAGGTACGACGGCAAGAGATAAGAGGCAGCATACAAATGTTAGGGGCATACCCAACACAAGTTACACAATAATTGAAATAAAAACACATCAAAAAAACATAATATTTAAAGTTACATCATACAACTCTGAATACCTTAATCAGCTTCAGGATGCCCTCATTTGTTTCTTTGTCCGTCTCAATAGAGAAGAGCCCGTCCTCGTTTCCTTTCTCGATTACAAAGACAGTGTTCCAGTTGTCTGTGTGTTCAAGGTCTTTGTCCACAGCTTTGATCCTCATCACAACAACATCATGAACATTTTCGTCCACTGAGCCATCGTACTGCAAACAGAGCAAGAACATGAAGCTTAAAGTCAAAACTGCTTATGTGCTAAGGGTTAGGGCTGACATGACAGGCGCAAATGTTGAAGGATGAGGTAATGTCTTTAGTTTAGTAATGTCTCCTCCCTGTCCCACTGTGTGGGCGTGTGTGTGAAGGCCATATTTCTCACCTCAGATTTTTCCAGTTCGGGATGGTTGTCATTGATGTCCAGGACCTTGATCTCCACGGTTCCGGTCCCTGTGAGCCCCCCCGGACCTCCTCCCATATCAGTCCCCGTTATAACCAGTGTATAGAAGTCAATAGTCTGTCGGAGGAAAAACAGCAAAGCAAAATGTGTTGAGAAAAACCTCGTTAAGTTCAACAACAACGTCTTTCAGAATCAGAATCAGAATCAGAATTCTGTTCTGTCCCGCAAATGAGGAAATGTCTTTGTTACAGCAGCCAAAGCTCAGGAATATTACAATAAACAACAATAAAAGTAAAAAATAAACAATATACTAAAATAAAAAGATAAGAAATAGAATAGACTTGTATATACATAATATTTACAATATAAAGCTCAGTATAGCCATGAGAGCTCAGAGTAATTATGCAGAAACAACCCATCAAATGAAATGATAGCATAAATTAAGTCTAATCTCTGTCAGTCAAAAGATCTTATCAAGCGTTTAGCCTAGTTTTCAGGATATGTGAGGTGTGTTTAATGTGCAGTGAGTAGCAGCCTCACCTCTCTGTCCAGCGTGGGCTCCCTGACATACAGTTTTCCTGTCTTCTGGTCTATGTAGAACATGTTTTCATGGCCTTTTGGCTCCTGACTGATGATATCATAGAAAAGCTCTGAATTAATTGTTCCTTCTTCGTCATCGTCCTTCCCCTCGATCTCCATCACAAAGGTTCCTGCAGTGACAACGGGACAAGAAGAAGAAGATGCTGGTATAATCCACCGCATGCTCACACATACGCGAAATCCAGCCAATGTCTCGATTAAACAAATCTACGCCCATTCTTCACTATAGCTGTGATAAAACTACCTTTCATAGCTTTGTCTCGTGATCAAAGATTATGATCCAGCAGACAATGTGTAGTATTTTACCTTAAAATAACAGCTTGAAAATATTTTTAATTATACAGTGATTGGACACGAAGTGAATGGTGTTTCTGTCCTCAAATAAAGAGAACAGGTGCTTCATTACTGGCCGCCAGCGCTAGAGGTGCTTTATAGGCTAATGTTAGATTAGCCTGCTCCTACCCTGCTAGTCTGCACTGATGTTAAAGTTAAATTTCAGGCATAATATGCCAAAACGCGGGACTGTCATGTACACACAAGCACTAACAATGTAACGTTAGCTAGCCAGTTGGTCAAAGGACAAAAACACGCTGCAATGGCAGATCAGTCTCATAACCCTCAGTCTGAAGGAGATTATGTTTATGTCATGGTTAACATTTAACAATCAGTGTTGGTAGATCAGTAAATCGGGTTTCCTCTGCGGATGTGGCACCAGTGCAAATTTTAAAGTATTTAATAGTTACAATACATTACAATATGTAAACCTAAATATGAGTCACATTATCAAACAATTTTAATTTGAACCAGATCCTGTCACTGTTCCACCAGGTGCTCCGCTACATACAGCCGGTCTCACCACCGCTGTACTGGGCTGATGGAGAAAATTGGTGCCGTACCTTTCGTGCTGGACTCTGTGATGTTGCCAGCATGTAACTCAAAGTAAGGCTTGTTGTCATTCATGTCCACGATTTGGACAACCAGTGGTATGTCAGGCTCTGCAGGGGTCCCATTTTTGAATCTGGCAACGCCTGTTAGCTGCAGGAATAACATGGGATATGGTTAAGACAGTTAACAATTTATCTTCTAAGATTTAAGTAATAAATCAGTCATTTATATGTAAACCCAGCTACGTATAAATGGGTGTGAGAAGAAGCCTGGTGACATTCATTGAAGCTCAGACTGTACAGTACAGTGTTAAAAGAAATACTTACATTGTAGCATGGGTATTCTTCCCGGTCTACCTTAGCAGTGATTCTTACAAAGCCGGTGACAGGATCCACAATAAAGAGGTTGTAGGGTGGCTTGTCAGCTCCATATCCAGTGAGGAAATAGTCCACGGGTTGAACTTGCTGTTTATCAGAGCGAATCTAAGAACAAAACACAGAGGGAAAATTCAACCATTATTGTTATTTCAGTCTTTCAGTAAGGTCTCTTTTCATGAGAATGCTGAATATGTTTTTTCCACCCAACAACCCTCCCTCCCACTTCACAAGCACGAGGCCACCGATGATGACGTATCCTGCAGCAACAACACAGGCCAAAACAGTACCACGGCAGGCGCGCTGGCAGCTGCCGTGCCGTTTGTCACCACCTTTGGCTATAAAGACTTCACACATGGTCCAAACAAAAGACTCGCCAAATGCCATGACTGCAGAATCAAAATAAAAGGATGCTCGATCGACCACGTCTAACTTTATCAGGCACCTGAAAACACACCCGGATAGGGCAGTTTGTCAGTCGTGAAAGTTAGCATCGTTGTACGGTTAGCAAACATGTTTAGCTCAGCATAATAAGCTATCTAACATTTGACGCTTGATTAGATCGCTGTTGGCTGAATTTCCTGAAAAGATGAGTAAAATGGTCAGGTAATTTAATAGTCCACGTTCTGCTGCCACCATCTGCTGGTAAGTAGGACCTAAATACCGGCTCTATATTGTAGCTGTATGTTCACGTTACGAGGCAAAATACACATGTAAAGTAAAAATAGTAATAGTAAATAGTATAAATAGTAAAAAAAAAAAATATAGTAAAAATAAAAAAAAGAGCGGAGGTGGTTCGTCTTCTTTTCTTTGGTGCCTCGCTATTGAAACCAGACTTCTCTCAGAGTCTAAATGAAGCTTTAGCCGGGGGGCAAAATCCCTAAAAGTGACACAGTTGGGGACTGGATCAGATAAAATGGTCCCAACAAGTCAAAACAGGTTCCTCACTGCTGCTGCCAACTGAAACCAGTTGTATGTTTGTTGTTTTCAAGATCTTTGAAGCTGATCCATCTGGGCACTATGTCACTTTAAATATGACGCCACTTTATGCTAAACATGGGAAACAAGATTTTTAATGCGCAATAATTACCTTGGCAATAAACGACCGGTTGCTGTAGTCGGTGTTCTCCTTGAGCTTGGCAGGAGGAAGGATCCATTCTCTCTTCTTCCTCCTGAGTGTCTTTGGCCTGTTCTTTCTCGCCTCAGCAGTGGTTATCTGAAACAGAAAAGCACACATACACTTGAGTTTGCTTTAATGGAGACTGTAATGAGCATACAGAGTGCAGTAGTGTATGGACTGTGACCACATGCCAGCCTTGTCGCTGAAAGACATTTTTAACTTCGCCAAGGTGGTTGGTTTCACCCGTGTCCGTTCATTGGTTTGTTGGTTTGTTGGTTTGTCAGTAGGACTGCATCAAAAACTACAGAAACTACTATTTCCATGAAACTTGGATGGAGGATGGGTATGTGTGTGTTCATATAGTGCTGGTTACATGACTGTAAAATGGTCAGGTAATTTAATAGTTAATTAATTAATTAATATAAAAAATAAATTAAAAAAAACACTGCACATGGAAGCTTGTCTAATTTTGTGGCAGAGTGAGTGAGTGTGATACACAGGTGTGTCTGAAGTGTCGTCCGGCTCCTCAACATTCACATGAAGTTGGATTAACGAGCACTGAATGTGAACGATGTTTGGCATTCAGCACCCTGAAGCACAATGTGTGAAGACAAAACCACCAGCACGGGGAACTGGTAAATAGCCTGCCACCACTTTCACACCGAAATTTTTTTTTTAACACGGGTAAACCTGCTAAAAGTCGGCAGTTAACTCCTTTCACATTGGGAGTGGACGTGTTGCCTTCACGAACATGGCAGGAGAACAGGGTGCAGCAGGAAAGCAGCAGATCATCAGAATACATCGAGAACACGTTCAACTTCTTAATCAATGGCGAACTCTCATAGGCTTTCTATCTGTTTGCATTTAATGGATACACGTGAAACTATCCAACTATTTTCTTATCTATTAACAACGACGTGTCTATCGCAGATGCACATTGCTGTGGTTTGGTCACCCAGGCCTGATCTGTGGTGACAGATTTGATTTCACCAGGAGACTGGCTTCACAGTCGACCGTCATGTTTACCACAGGAGTTAAATTTTGTAATCGGTTGATAATGAGCAATTACAATATAATCAATCAGGCGGTAAATGTTGATCGCTCCATTTAACACCACATAGGTGTGGTTGAGCTTGTGTTCTGCCTAAAAGCATTGAACAAACCCTAACGCTGTGGTTGTGGTGCGTGTCAAGTCACATGAATGCCAGGGCCCGAGGTTTCCCGTCAGAACACTGCATTGCAACGACTTGATCAATGTTTTCCACCTGAGCTGTCAGTGGCGTTAACGCTGTAGCTGACAGGTGTGTTTGAGCTTCATGGGACGTATTCAAATGTATACTTTACAAATTGTTTCGATTCTCTCATTCGTTAACAGTTAGGGGGGTTTTTTTTTGGTCCAAAAACAAGTTGCAATTTTATCGTACATACAGTAAAAGACTGTTGCCGTGTTGTACTGTAATACAACACTGTGAATATACAGTTTCATATAAATATGATATTTGTTTCAGAGTGGGATAAAATGCACATTTTTCTATCTAATTTGTCAATTTGGGCTGAACTCACAATCCTGCTTCACAGAGTCAGACTGTAAACGTATATACTGTAGTTGATACTGCAACATCGTTGGGCGGATTTCATTAGAAATATGTGCGTGCCTTCCTCTTCTTCCTCCTCCTCCTCCTCCTCCTCCTCTTGCTACCACTCTCCCTCTCTGTCGTCCATGCTGCTCCACTTTTGCTAAAAACAGTGGAGCTCACCTGAGGCTTCTGTGAAAGGTGATTGAAGTGTCTTGCTAATTGAGTTTAAACAGGTGAAAAGTGAGGGAGAAATTATTTGCGGAAACGGCCTTTAAAGATACGTATTGTTAAATTCTGTACATCTTTAAACAAAAAATAATGAGATGGGTAAAAATAAAAAAATAAAAGAATATATATAGATATTATATATTTGAACATGCAAATGAGAATGAACTATGTGCTAGTTTGAATCGTTTCCAGGACAGAAATCTGAACTCAGATAAACACTTAAATGTGTATTTTTACATTTTACTTCCAGTAGTTTGACAGATGAAATATTATGAAAGAGAAATAGACCAAAAACTCTTTAAACATCAAATATCTGACCTCTATGCTTCTGTATACGCCTGAAACAAAGAACATGATCCGACTTTTTTAGAGAAAAATCAAAGTTCAGTGTAACATCGTTGTTATATTGGCCTGTTAAGGTTATGAACCAGCTGACTGTGAAGTTTATTTATCAAATGAATCTTATTTTTGTTTTCCTACAAACACCTGTTATTAACCCCTTCATGCACGGTGTCCACGACGCTGGACGGATATTTGGAAACCTTTTTTTAACTATTTGAGTTGGAGCACGATGTCCCAACCATCGAGTGGCCCCTGAAGACTCGTACGCTGTTTCAGCTGATCATTATCTTTCTGTCTCTTTGTCATTTTGAGATATGGCATCATAAATACAAGGTGTTGGAAATACTTAAATAGATACATAATTATTCTTAGATTTTACTCACATTTTTCTTTTATTCTTTGTCTGAAAATACATCCGTCTACTCCAGTGGACATTATGCCCCACAGGGAGCATTCTGCATATTGAGGCGTTATTATGTTCTGCCTTATTTTGTATGTTTTATTATGAATTATGATATGATAATAGATTTTATCTAAGTACAGGGCCATTTACTCTAAATATAGGGCCAGTAGGCACTGAAGAAAAAAAGAAGTACAAGAACAATGTTGCTTGATCTGGTTAAAAGTTAAATGTTAAAATAATGTTTTTACCTGTGTGGTTCTGAGAATAAAAGGATTTAACAATTAAATCTGATCCTTCAAAATAACATATCAAAAATAAAGTTATTGGATTGATTTCCCTCGTTTAGGAGAATAAACAGACATTGATTCAATAATTAATGCATGTAAGGATTAATTTCCTGAACAGATAATGGACAGTAGACCAACACAAGAAGTCTGTCTGTTCCTGATCATTTTCTAAACGGATGATCGTTCAATCCTGAACCTTAAACTGTGCGCATATCGAATCAGGTGGGTTTTCCTTCTACTTGTTTAATCAGGTCAAAGTCTCGTGCAGGTTCAGAATGACCAGAAGGGCAGAATAATAATAATAATAATAATAATAATAATAATAATAATAATTATTATCTCGATTAACTCCAAAGCCTCCCAACAACAACACAGGTCAAGTTCATTCTGTGAAACACATTTAAAGGCATCTCAACATACTGCATCACAGCAGGTCTTACAAGCCAAACAGACAGACGACACTTCTTAGCTTTTACTACATCAGCAACAACATTATAATTCAGGTATCTCAAAATAGCATTGTGGTTTAGTTCAGCTGCCACAAGAAGCTCCTGCAAACGCTGCAGATTCACCATGAAAACATATTAATTACAATGCATCAGTGAGGCCCGCAGAATCTTATTGACTGTGTGGGTGGTGCCGTGCACGCTTGAAAACCCTGCATCTGCCTTTGTTATGCAGCCAAGTGTAAATATACATCAATTTGCTTTGTCAAGATCAGTAATTAATAACATCGAAATGCAATCAAGTCCAATTAAAGACTTGATCCCTCTCTGCCAACAACAGGTTTCCACACAACCTGCAGAGAGTCCTGGTGTGTTAAGGTGAAGGTTCTGTGTAGCCTCGGGCTGAGTACTCACCAAGGCCAGCACTAACAGAAGCAGCAGGCCCACTCCTGCGAGAGAGAGCCGAGCCATGAGCGCAGGGAAGCCAAGGCACACGCCCGCCTGTGCTCATCAGAATCCAGGGGTCCAAACGGGACAAAGCGATGAGCCCTTAAATACGTTTTGTTGAAGACACACCTCCCCCTTCCTTCACACCTCCCCCCTCTCTCCCCTCACCTCATGTGTGCTTTTATAACATTGAATGTCACATGCATGGATGTTTCTCGAAGGTGTGTCTGTTCACTTCTGCATGCTTACAATAAGCCCTCAGGGTTGATCATGCTGACAAGGCAGACCGCACTCTGAAAACACAGCAACTCTCCACAACTCTTACATCGTTCAGGAAATGATCTACTCGCCTACTTCTGTTTCTGAAAATATGTATTTGATCTTTTTTGCCACGTCAGCTGGTTTTCAAGATTCAAGATGACCTATTTATATCCCTACGCACATCTGTCTCAGACATAAAGACTGCCACATAAAAAATACATGCAGACAAAGTGCATAGTACAGACAAGTTCTGACATATATTCAGGTAACATGTAACATAACGCCTCATTCCAGACCCTCCAGTCCTGACGAGATTCACTAGAGTTTTTATACCTATTCAGGTATTTTACCATCAACCTGATGGGAGCAGTTCATATTCTGAATACAACACATGGGAGAGGTCAGTGATAATTTGTCCCACCTAGTTAAAGCTGGGGTTGGTAAGTGGGCTTTACAATCTGTACAGTGAACGACATCCTCCGTCCTTAGACCCTCGATTCAAGTGAGGAAAAACTTCACATGTTGAGAAAAAAAAACCTTTTAAGAGAGAAAAAAAGATGGAAGAAACCACGGAGGAGGATCCCTCACCCAGGACGGACAGACATGCAATAGATGTCGCACAGATCAACAAAATCACAGTTTACAAACTGCATTGACAGAATATCTGATATAAAATATAATATATGTAAAGCGTGTGGATCCAGGAGACGACTGAGCAGGACGAGGCATCGCCAAGTGATGCCCGAGCCACACGACCTCCTCTCCGCCGCGGTGACCTGGAAGAGGTCAGGCCACACAGGATAAAACAGAGAAGATCAGAGTGAAGAGGCATCAGATTTGACAGAAATACAGATTTAAGGAGATAGTAAAACATGATACTTATAATATTTCAGTAATATATTACTACAGTTATGTCACAGTTATGTTACAATCTGCGTTACCGACCGAAGTGAAGCATTTATTGTTGTTTTTTAAGAAGTATCGGCTGCCGTAGAACCAGACTACAGAGTTTCTCTGCTGATATAAAAAAAAAAATAAAAAAAAAATAAAAAAAATGATACCGATATTCAGAGAAATGCTCGCAGATAATAGCGGATCCAATAATCACCTTGGCTGGTGACCCATAGTAAACAGTTTATTGTAAAAATACATGTAAATATACGTATCATTTATTTTGGTTTGATGTCAGTTTAATGTCAAACTGTCAGAGTTTTACTCAAGTTACTCTCCAGACTTTCACTTTTACCAAAGTCATATTTAAACACGATGTCTTTACTTAAACTACTTTGTTCTACGACACTGAACTAAAAGGTCAAATTTAAGACTCCTTAAAGATCTGGGCTGACTGAATATTTTATGATGACTGTGTCAGATTCTTCTCGCTTTTTGTCTTCAACTGTGTCATTACAGAAAAGCACCTGAACCTGAGCCTTTTCAAAGGCTTTGACCAAGAATTCCTATTTTATATTCTCGTTCCTACGACTTTCAAAACAAGTGTTTCTTGTTCACAGCGTTACAGTCTCCCTGTCTGCTCCCTGTCTGCGCTGTTCAGACCCTGTGACTGAGCACAGACGGTTTTCAGACTGCATGTTTTAACAAAACTGTATCAAAATAAAAATAAATCTAAATGTAAAACTGGAAACAAGCTAAAGGCGAACACTGATGACTTTTCTGTATTAATGGTATTAGCATTATAGTGCAAGTGCAAACTACAAAACCCTCCTAGCCAGAAATGTGCATCAAGCTATAATTATTAACTGTCAAATTAATATAACTGACAGATTTAATAGACAGATTGGCATAAACCTCTGGTTACACCTGTTGTTTGCAGTGAACTGAAGCTGACTTCAGGGACTGAACTGACTGAGTCATCTTGAACCTTGTATCACTCATACATCTGGTATTCACCCTTTACTAAACAATGTTTTTCCAGGTCGATGATGATGATGATCGTGCACAGGTGGCCTGTGTGGATTGGTGGATTGTTGACTGATGTGTCACTTCACATTTGGCAGCAAGAATAAAAACACACGTCATACAAAGACTCCTCCACCAACGTTGAGTTAGATATTGGGGCAATAGAAGTTGTAGGTCTCTGAGAAAGTGCACAAACAAAGTTGAACATCTTGTTTGACACTGAAGCTGTTTGAGGGTGAAGGCGGATATACATCTGTGTACGGTGTTGAGGTCTGCAGGGTGATTCAATAATCAACTGTAAGATTTAACATTTTATTAACAGTTTCATTGTGCTGATGCAGATGCTGCCTTACGGGCTGACAACAGACAGGTTTGTGTTAGTATATCTGCGCCAAGTGAAACTACAGTTATGACTCTCTGCTTATTGAAACTAGGGTTGGGCGATGTCTACAGTGAAACATCGTGATGGACGATGACGTGTTGTTGTTTACGAGTTTAAGGCAGATGTCCGTAACTTAGCTTCGTTCAGCATCGTATGCATAAAACGTCGGCTGACTAGCCGAGGACGCTAAGCTAAGAAAACTGTGTATAAAAACGTCATGACTGAGAGAAACAGCAGCCCGCGGGAAAACAAACACTGCTGCCACAAATTTAACCGATCGTCTTGGGTTCACCTAACTGAGCTGGTTTAGTAAGAAAGTAATAAACGGGACATGGAGACGTGATGTTAGTGCACTGAGCAGCAACACACTTCTTCTTATTTCTTCTCCCCACATATCACAAACAACAACAAGAGGCCCTACGGCAACTCTGAGGGGACAAGCCTCTTAATTGTGCTCTCTGGTGGGGAGCCTTTTAAATCACCATGTTACGATGGTCAGGGATCTGTAGTCGAGTATGGCTGTCAGCCATTGACGATGGAAGAGGGCATCGTCAAGTTTTGCATAAACTTTAAATGTCTCCTTTTTCTTTCCAGGCTAAATGTTTTGTCCCTTTTGAAGCAGAAGAAGACTATAAGGACTGGACCACAGAGGACTAGAGTAAGGTCATCTTCTCTGATGAGTCCAATTTTCAGCTTTGTCTGATGGTTAGATGGAGAGCTGGAGAGGCCTACAAGCCACAGTGTCTCGCACCCACTGTGAAATTTGGTGGAGGATCGGTGATGATCTGGGGGTGCTTCAGCTTCAGCAAGGCTGGAATTGGACAGATTCGTGTTTGCGAAGGACACACGAATCAAGCCACGTACAAGGTTATCCTGGAAGAAAACTTGCTTCCTTCTGCTCTGACAATGTTCCCCAACTCTGAGGATTGTTTTTTTTCCAGCAGGATGATGCTCCATGCCACACAGCTAAGTCAATCAAGGTGTGGATGAAGGACCACCAGATCAAGACCCTGTCATGGCCGGCCCAATCTCCAGACCTGAACCCCATTGAAAACCTCTGGAATGTGATCAAGAGGAAGATGGATGGTCACAAGCCATCGAACAAAGCTGAGCTGCTTGAATTTTTGCACCAGGATCGGCATAAAGTCGCCCAACGGCAATGTGAACGACTGGTGGAGAGCATTTGACCATTTGTCATTTCCTGCAAGTAAATGCTCTAAACAACAATATTTTTATTTGGAAATGGGAGAAATGTTGTCAGTAGTTGATAGAATAAAACAAAACTGTTCATTTTACTCAAACACATACCTTTAAATAGTAACATCAGAGAAACTAATAATTTTGCAGTGGTCTCTTAATTTTTTCCAGAGCTGTATATATACACACATTTACTTGTAAAACATAACCACACAATAAAATTAGCATTTCACAAGAAGTCAGTGATTCCATATTGATAACAAGTAGTTTTTATTGGCATTTTGATTGTATTCACGCTGTAGAATGAGGCACTGTACAATTCATATAGTCATATTAATCTGAATAAGATACTGTCTGAAATATTAAAATGAGTTTCCAAGATGAAGCAGCTTGAGCAGGTACACGAGGTATAGGTGGAAAAGGTTACTGTATGAACATTGGTAAAGAGTTCACCAACAAAGAGGAGTGCTAGCAGCAAGAAAACCCTCACCAACACGACTGAAACTGAATATTTCTATTACGATACCACAAAAATCAACCAAAATGTTTAAAGTGTGCTTTACTGCACAGCTACTATAAACTTCCTATGTTATTATATATTATATTTATTCCTATCCTACGTGTGATTTTCAGTATTTCACCTCCACCAGCTCTAAACTGACTGTGAACGATGAGCCCTTAAAGACTGAAATGTCGTAATGTAATGTGGTCAGATGTCTTCTTTACAATGAATACTACTGGTCTGTGCTAATCAGCGACAGCATTACAGCATTTCTGAAACAGAATAAACAGGGATCAAAGTTTCATGATAAATACAGAGGCGTTGTACTGCCCTCTAGTGTTAGAAACATCAACACCAGATGGTTTGAAATGTGAAGACAACCCTCTCTTGTTCTAACTCACTCACCACAACAAGCACTTCTCCAAACTAGGTAACTGATATGTGTCGTTAATGAACACCAACAGTGTACAGTTTTCATGAACAGCCTCTGTGAAGGCTGTGAATTAGTTTGGATGAGCAGTTCTTGAAAAAACTGCAAGCAGCAACACAAGAGGGCAGGCAGTTAGCCAGACACGTCATAAACAGGCACTGCTAGAAGAACTAAAACACAAAGAAAATGCATTTACATCCTGAGACATCTCTACTGCATAAGAACCTTATGGGATGGTTAAGATTGTTCCAGGTGTTAGTCGAACTCTCAGGTGTTGCCAAAGAAGTTATAGCTGGTAAAAAACTTGAAAATGCCTGACGTTTGGTATAAACGGGATAATGCCCTTCAAGATGTCCATAATCAAGAATCTTCTTCTTCTCTCGTCAGAAAACGCTGTGCTTCTGGTCCGATTAGGTTTAAGCACAAAAATCATTTGGTTGGGGTTAGGAAAGAATTTGGCTCGGCTTAAAAAAGCCTGATTTTGGTCACCACAAAAATGGCTGGAAGTGTCCCCACGTGTCCTAAATCCTAAAAGTATCCAGTGGTGTGACTTGAGCTGCGCTCGCTCATTTGGCATCTTTAACATCGACTTGTTTCCGTCTGACGCTACCTTTCATCTGTTTTTGCACTTTGTCTCATTTTGCTTTAATTGATAACTTTTCCACCTCTGCGATACGTAGAAACATTGCTATTGTTATATTTTACAAATAAAAACAATCGATCCAATGATGAATGTTAGTCCGGACCAAAGCGGTGGAAAAGCAAAGATTCTATCAAAGAATTATTCATCATCTTTTTGCACCTTTGTCAGTACAAGTGCTGTCGACCTAGTTCTTCGCTTCTTCTTCCCTCTCTGTGTTAACACTACCTCCTCATGACCTGCTGTTCCCTCACTGATGTGTCCATCTATCAGCATCCCTGTATTACAGTACTCTCCTACCTCCACTCTCTGACCTGCTCCGTCACTTCGTCTGACATCCATTACCTCTACAGAGCGATCAGATCTCTGCTGTAACACCACTCCCTGGTTCTCCTCAATCACACTGCTGCCTCTTCTCCTACCAAGAGTTAAAGTCCCGGCAGCGTTTCCCCCGTGCACGATGTTCCCAGCGTGTCCAGACCCCCCGTTGAGCAGAACCATACCTTGCAGGTTGTTTACAGGAGCTCCAGCCAGCAGCACGGTGCTCTGAAGCTGTGGTTGGACTACGTAGTGCATCGGCTGCATCACAGGGCTGGTGGTGTAGTAGACTGGCTTCTGCTGCTGTACTAGAAGTATCTGTCCAGAAGAGGGCAGCATGGCTGTGGCAACAGGACGGACCGGAGGCGATTGAGGCCCGCTGACAACGT
Organism: Pagrus major; assembly: GCF_040436345.1. NCBI lineage: Eukaryota > Metazoa > Chordata > Actinopteri > Spariformes > Sparidae > Pagrus > Pagrus major. The sequence goes on along the minus strand of NC_133225.1, from coordinate 2,762,734 downwards.
TGTGTGAAAACTGCCCATGCACACTGCTGGAAGCTGCTCCATTAAAACCCACGACTCGGGTGGATGACTGGCTGATGCTGACATTCTGATTCTGCGCCGAGCTCTCGCTATGGATTGTGGGTGGTTTAGACTCCAATGAGGGCCCAGCAATGTGTTCAACTTCCTCCACCTGTGGGATGACAATACTTTGACGGGACACAGGCGTTGGAGGTCTCGGAGGAGAGCAGATTTCAGCCAGGGTCTTAAACTTTGGTCCAAGGTCATCGAGGAACTGCAGGTTGTCGGCAGACTCCAGGATGCTGCAGCAGCCCACTGAGCCAGCAGAGGAGCCCTGACCCTCAAACTCATACTGAGACAGGCAATCCCTCCCTGCCTGCAGCGCTGACGCACAGCCCGCTTTCTGCAGAGATCAACATGAACACAAAGAAAATGAGGGGCAGGTCACTCTTGTCTTTTCCTCTGACAAAGATTCACTGAATTAACACTGTGTAGTGTGCAGTCAGTCTTGCAAATCGCTCTTGCTAGGTTTCATCTGTGTACTTGTATCCAAATCACAGTCATTGGGTATAATCAGCTCCTCCTGAGGAACTACTGGCAGCTAGGTTTACGTTGTTAAGATGTGACGACCAGCAAGAGACGTGACTGTTCATTAAAAAACAACCTCTCAAGAGGTTCGCGTGGCTGCCACAGCGTCAGTTGCGTCATAATGGAGATTTTGACACGACTGAAAGAAACAAAGAACAGCACTGAAGGCTTTTCTCAGACTGACTTCAGAAAGAGTTTGAACTTCATCTGGTCGTCTTTTCACCAGAGTCATCGTTCTTTTTGTGAACTTTCTGTATAGTTACGGTTACAGATATGTCTACACCTCTATAAACTCGTACTTTTAGGGTAATTTCTTTGCCAAAAAAGACACAAAACAAAGTTAAAGACAGATTTGATTGCTTGCATTTTTAAAAAAAATCTCTGTAGAGATCGCAATAATATCGTTATCGTGAATCTGTTTGGCCACGATCATCAAGTAGTGAAAATCTGATATTGTGACAGCCGGGCTGAGCACATGATAGTTGAGCTGTTTTATTTTGTTCAGGGGCAACTTGTCTACGCTCTTTGTGTCTGGTCTATACAGCTATTCTGTTTGGTCTTATTTATCAGTCAGGACTGTGATCAGACTTGGAAACATGGCAATGTCACTAAAAAAAAAGTCAGACAGGAAAATAAAAATACACACGTTAACCAATCTTCTTCTGAAGAGAAAATAAAGGTGAACAGTAAAAAATAATACTTAACGAGTGTCTCAGTCTCTCACCTGTGAATAGTACTCAGCCAGAAATTCATCAGGCAGGGCGATGTCTTTATACTGTAACAGGTGTTCCTCCGTTGAGTACTGAGTATGAGCCCAGCTCTCCCTGGATTCTGCAAGGCTTCTCTGCTGGATCATGTAGTCATCCCCAGACCTGGACCTGGACCTGGCAGCACCCATGTTAGCAGTCATGAAATAAGCCACATTGCTGGCCTGTGCAGCAGTTATGGCAGCAGGTGTCATCTGGACTGGAGACCTGAGCAGAGGGACATCCTGAAGGACACGTGGACAGAGATTGAAAAGACACAGCATTAATTTACAAACAGACCTCTCATGTCCTCTTTAGGACATTAAGGCATAAAAGATGATTGTGCAAAGAGCAATGGTTTGTTTTATTTCTTTAAAGTTCAGTTCTTGAAAGGTAAGTCTCATTTTCATGCTTATTAATTATTTACAGTTCTTTTAAATCAAAAACCTTTAGCCCATCTACAGCATTTTGAATTTAAAGGATAAGTTTGCCCCAAAAATGAATATTCAGTCATTATCTAAGAAACCAAATGTTGCTGGAAAGCCCCCAAAAACATTTCTGAAGTTTAGTAAGCCCTGAGATCCCAAACTGACCTGAAGAGACATTATTTACACCCTATCTTGCATCTAATCTTTATTATAAGCTACAGTAATAACACCCTTGTGAAGTTTACAAGGGTGCACAAGCTCGCACGTGCATCAAGGATGTAAATCACCCCGAGCAACCACAACTCATTTTTAGCACAGCACTCCCGAAGACAGGACATGTAGTCAGCTTCACACTGTGTTACTTACCCTGTCCTCTCCTCGGCCCTCTGTGTGATAGTTAATCAAGTGATCTCTGGTATCAAAAGGAAGATCAGAGAAGACTCCCGACACTCCTCCACACGAGCAGCTCATCAATAAGAGCCCCACAACTGAAAAACACAAAATCGTACACGTCACATACAAATGTTACAAAGAATATGTTCTCACACACTGTGAGTAGCAGACATGGAGATATATTTGCTAATATAAAAAATGATCTGCATCGATAAATTCACACAAAATATGTTGCTATTTTATTTGTGCTGAGCCTCTAAATCTTTTATTTTTACAAATCATATCACACCAACCTTGGCTTTTTACTAACCGCTCGCTGTCAGCCACACGATGGAAAAAAGACGTGTTGTCTGTACTGTGCATGTTGTGTTATTTATTATTGTGTATTCTTTCATTACTATGATGTGTTTTTAAGGCAAATTTCCACATTTGAAGACAATAAACATTATTATTATTTGTGAAACTACACACTGCAGAGGTCATATGAAATAATCCTACCCACCGATAGAGTATCTTAAGTACAGTATTTGTATCAGAAAGTTGTATCTCAGTCTCATTTCTGAGTCATGCTAACACAACTCATACTCACTGAGCAGCGTCAGCAGTCCCAGAATCACCGCCCCGATTCCCAGCCCTCCAAATGCAGACGAGGATTCCTTCGGAGAGGCTGTAGAGCGCTTGCAGGTCTCTCCTCCAACACAGGAGCACGCGTGTATGTCCAGGTGCTGAGGTTCTGGGCAGGCGAGGCCTTGCTTGTCCTTGATGATGAGGACGACCTTGTAGTGACCGGCCCACAGGGGACTCACAGACCTGAGGGATGCACTGGTATCTGAGAACAAGCAGAAAGAGGAGTTCTTACTAAAAACTGGTGGATCTTTAGATTTTCATGTGTCCCTGTGTTACTGCTGATGCACCCTTGTGTCATGAACAGTTGTTTTGTGTGGTGTTAGATAAGAAGTGCCCTCAACTGTATGTAAAGGATCAGAAACAAAGTCCGATGGCTTCCCTGGAGAGATCTCCAAACATTTATGGATTTTGTTCTTGCCCATTTTAAACAGACCGCTTACATCTACACTCCACACAGCAATCATCTCACTTCTCTTGTAAACCCATCAATGGCACCTCTCAGATGTTCTGGTGCAAGGCAGAAACATTAAGTCGGCACAAGAATAAAGACCTTGGGTCAGAGAGGGCAGGTGCTTCTGAGACTTAATGCTCTCATTGTCTGTCCTTCACTGTTATAGTTTCACCCCAATGGCCTGAAATGTTTGTAACATTTCTAACATTTTCAACTTAAAACAACAAACTTAACAAAATACCCTGTCAAGCACAAGGCTTGATGGGAAATATTGGCCCCTGTTGACTGAGTGATGAGGTTGCTATTGGTCGGCCTAATGCTGCGTGACTGATGTGTTTTTTGTTAATCAAGCTAGGTGGTAAAATGTAAAGAAAGTACAAACCACGTTACTACTGCTAGCAGTGCGAGCCTGAAAGTGGACAGCTAGAGGAGGATGGAGTTTAAAAAAGGGGCCTTAAAGTTAATTAAAATGTTTGGAGGATTGCAGTCACGTTGATCAGCGGATCAGATGGTGGATGTTTCGTTTGTTGAGGTGCAGAACGTTACCAGCTGGAACCTCCTCTGTGCCTGCAGGTTATTATAATGATAACAACTACCCACAGCCCAAACTCAGCAGTTTCCTTATAAGCGGACACTAAAAACATCATCTATAATACCTCACCATTTACAGGCTCAACACTCCACTCCCCTCGGCTTTCCTTCGTGACAACGCTGAAGCTTAAAGGGGCTGAGTTCGGGTCTCCGTCCTCGTCCACCGCCGTGACGTTAACGACCTCAGTGTCTGTGCAGACGTACTCCACTCTGTTGACCAGCGAGGGGCAGTTATCGTTTGCATCTCCCACCTGCAACGCTATTGTTCCCGTGGCAATCTTCACAGGCTCGTCTGTGGAAATAAGAAAGTACAACAAGCTCGATTACGAGTGTGATTAGCAGTAGTAGCAAAACTTTCAGAAGACTAGAATACGTGCAGTTTGTTGTGTTGACATAAAAAGTATTGTTTAATGGAGCTTTAAAGTGTTCAAGTGTTCAGTTATGATCAGGTCTACACCTTCTGTCAGTAATATGAGCTTACCTTGACTCATACTTATTATTTTAGCGTAGTAGGTGCCATTAACCACGAACGGGGACTCTCTGTCTGGGAACTTTTGAAGTCTAACTTCTGCTGTTTCTGGGTCGATCAGCAGCCAGTTGTCAGGATCGTAGCCTTTAGCATATCTGTGGGGACAGCATGTAGCAAAATGTACTTTTTCAGATTACTACAGTCAAAGCAGTCACATATTTTAATCTACTGTTTGTTTGCTATGGTAAGATTAATTCCTTAATAAACTGACTGTCTGTCTGACCATCAAACGGTTTGGCAACAAATTTGGTTCCCCATCAATCGAGTTGCTATACACAGCTCATGTCGGCGCAGAAGACCAGAGAGAAAGATGTTTTCAGCTGTTACAAGAGTTGTGTTGAATTACTGCTGGTGGAAACAAATCATTTTCAGATTTTATTGTGAAATTGTATTGCTTTTATTGTGAAGAATTTATAGGACATAAAAAATGTTCATCACCAAATTAGTGGAGCTTTTTTAGTGGCTTTTTTTCAATAATACTGCAGAGAGGAAGAGTTTTTTTTACAGCCTGACTGGGAGTCAAGAAATGTGATGTAATGGAAATGCAAACCGTGCCGAGTCAAACCGAGTCAAACCGAGTGAAGCTGAGCAAACACGTGTGTGTGGAAAAGCCCCATCAGCCCCAGTGTTTTCCTAAATCAGCTGGTCACTGTAGTTTTTAACAAACACTCCTCAAACAGGAGATATAGTTCATTTGTTGGGGACCATTTTCACTGAATGTTACAGTAGCATTACATCCAAATTACAAGTTGAATTGATTTATGAATTTATATTTCATCTCACCGAACATTTTCTGCAGGCTTTCCGCTGTCGGCGTCAGTGGCTCTGAAGACACCGAGCACCTTGTGTAATGGATTTTCCTTTGGGTTCTCCGAAACAGAGAAAGGCTTCGTTGGAGGTTTGAAGACGGCTCCCTCAGGCTCGTTCACTACTGCGATGTTCACTGCGTACACTTTGCCTCCTTTTGGCCTGTTTGTCGTGGGCTTCCCACCTCCAGCTCCAGTGGCTCCACCTCCGCCTCCTCCTCCTCCTCCTCCCCCTGCACCACCTCCACCTCCTCCTCCTCCTCCTCCTCCCCCTGCACCACCTCCACCTCCACCTCCTCCTCCCCCTGCACCACCTCCACCTCCACCTCCCCCTGCCCCTGCTCCTCCACCTCCTCCTCCTCCTCCTCCTCCTCCTCCTCCTCCACCACCACCTCCATCCCCCACAAATGGAGCAACATTGTTGACTACCACTCCCAGCTTGATATCAGGATTTTGCTCAAAATCAACAGGCTGGAAGGAAAAAACAGAATTGTGTCTCATTAGTTCACCGTCACAGGTCACTGTTACACACGTCCTTCAGAAGACTGACATGTTTTTTTAGTAATCAGGCATATAAAGACAAAATATACCCAAACCAAACACTGTATATCACATCTGAATATGAGGATTGTGGTGAAAACTATATTAGCGTGATCTAACCAATATGTGAACATAGAGTGACAAAGCTACACTGGCAGATATGTCCTCAACAAAAGTCTGATATCAGTCAGTTAAACCACGTATTCATCTACATCTGCATCAAAAGATGACGTGACACACCCCTCCAAAACATTCGGTTGGTTTATGCATGATGATACTGTACATAGTGACATTAGTTTTAAACAATAGATGGTGTTCATCTTCCCCGCCCTCCCCAGCCTCCCCAGCCTTACCTTTTCAAGCATCAGAATACCTTCGTTGGTATTGGGATCTGTCTTTATGCTGAAGATCCCGTCATCATTTCCCGAGACGATATCGAAAACAGCATTGTAGTTGTCGGTTTTCTTTTCGTCGTCATCCTGCACTTTGAACCTCATCACCTCCACTTTTGCCGTGTTCTCCTTAATGCTGGCTGAATACTTGACCGACAAAGCAGAAGCAAGAAATAATTAATTTTAACCGTTGTCACTTTGAATAACTTTATAGCTCAACATTTGCGGAAATTCAGCACAAAGACTGGAAAGAGGAGCAACCAGCAAATAAACCAACTACACAAACGAGATATAAGGAGTTAGTTTAATCCAGGGGTGTCACCATAGTGTGATATTCATGATAACCATGATATTAAAGGTACAGTGTGTAATATATTGAGTGTTTAGCGCCCAAGTTCTTCTGTGGTCATGCTCATGGCGAGAAGCTGGGATAATGTTGTGCTGCTGTATTGTAGGTTGCCGGTCGTACAAACGAAGGGAATCTGACAAAATGTTGTCATTTCATCACTTAGCAGCTGAGAGGTTATTGCACAATAAAAATCTGGAGGGAAATTGGACCATATTTTGGGGTAAATTGAGATTCTGATTCTTTCTATGGTCTTGTCAGTTGCTGATCAATCTGGAAGCAGTGAAATGATAACGAATTGTCAGATTCGCTAAGTTTATACGGCTTGCCATCTGGAAAACTCAGCCATAGTTGAGCTTTGCATCCTGAGCATGACGTCAAAGGAAAATGGCCGCTGTGTGAATATGTTCAATTGTTATTTGTGTACGCTTTTATTTACAATTATGGTGACAGACTCTCTGTGCACTCGTATTTTGAGGGTCATTTATTTGCCAAAAAAGACCCAAAACACACAGTAAATAAAGTTTAAGATAGATTTGATTGCTGGGACATATTTTCAAATATCCCAATGATATCGTCACGTGAATTTGTTTGGTTACAATAATCGTCTAGTGAAAACCTGAAGTGGGAAAGGTAGTAGTGTGGATGTAGCTACAGTCTGTAGACAGGGCAGAGAAATATTAGGGAGGAGGCATTTACAGACTATTTTAAGTCATTGACACTATTTCATTTCAGAACATCTGTTCTGGAAACAAAGTCAACGTCGATACCTCATCTTTATCCAGGGAGGGTTTGTTATCATTGATGTCCAGCACTTTGACAAGAACGGTCCCGGTGCCTGTGTTGCCTTTAGGATTTCCATCCAAATCAGTTCCTTTAATTGTTAACAAGTAGGAGCTTTGTTTCTGTGGACAACAGAGGGAAAACACGGGTTTATCATTCGATAACAGATGAGTTCAACAATCCTGTTGTAAGGCGTATGAAATCTGGATCAGTTATCTGCCTGACCTCTCTGTCTAAGGTGTTTTCTTTGACGTAGATGCGTCCGGTGTGTCTGTCTATCCTGAAGAAGTTTGTGCCATTAAAGGGCTCCTGCTTCCAGATGCTGTAGGAGATCTTTGTATGAGGAGAGCTGGGCAGGTCTGCATCGGTAGCTGTAACTACAGCAACCAGAGTCCCTGGAAAACACAAAGGGAAGAAAGCGTCCAGAAGCTTTTCCATTAATAGATGACACACTGCTCTCTTGCCACTAGGACTGTTCCTGAATCGGTTCCACTCAAAGTAAATTAATGCTTGAGAAAAAAATTGCGCCCTTGCAGCGCCAGGGACAGATCCAGGGATTTTCTCTCGTTTTTTTAAACATTGCTTGCAAACTGCATTGATTTTTCTACATTTTGCTTAATTTCTAAGGGAATAATTCACGAAAACAAATCAGGTGTATTTCAGTGTCTGGTATCTATGAGTGAGAACAGCTTGACGTGGATCCAAATAAAAAATCCAGATCAAGTGGATCTGAATATGTTTTAATTTGATGTTGGATTGAGGTTTATTTAAGAGTCTGATGTGCTGAAAATGCTTTGGCACATCTTTTCTGTCAGTAGCGTCAGCAGTAGTGAAGCACAGGCCCTGTCCCAGTGAAAACATGTAGAAGGACATTTGAATCTTTTGAGTGTTGGTGGCAGACAACATGTTTTTACCTGCTGGACTGGACTCTTTGACTGTAGCCGGAGGTACGGGTCGGAAAACAGGTGGGTTATCATTTTCATCGATCACTTCAAAATTCAGTGCTATGCCAGATTCAGCCACGCTTCCGTTACTAAATCCTGCTTCTCCGATCAGCTGTTGAACAGAAATAAAAACACACACGTCTTCACAAGTGGTGATTCATTGGATTTCTACGGCTCCATGTCGGGGCAGAGCGGCGGTAAAGAAAGTATTCAGATTTATACTTCAGTAAAAGTACGTCAAGGTAAAAATACTTCAGTTCAGAAAGTTCAGCATGTTTTATTATTGTCACTACTCATGCACCGAGTTAAAACCTTTAAGCATCCGATATTAAATAAGTATCAGATGCTAAGAAAGTAAGTCAGTAGTTTTCTGGCAATATATACTTAAAGGTGCAGTGTGTAAGAAATGGATCTCCCAACAGCAAATCACCAGAGTTGGCAGAGTAGCTAACTGCTGCTAACTGTTTACTGTTTATGACTGGATATACTCCCATACAGTGGATGGCGGTGTGGTTTTTAGTCCACCGGTGAAACCATCGAAGAAGAAGAGGAGGAGTATTTAACGTGGTTGGCTTTGACCGTAACTTCCTCTGCAAAGAAAACGGCTGGTCACATCGTCGAGATCGAGCCCCCACAAAGAGCGCCAGGCCTCGAAGCCAGTTTTTGTCGCGTAATTACATCGTCATGTGATGCACTGGGGACTTTTTCCCAAAAGCTAATATTGTGAAAGACGCGTCTGTATAACGGTAATAAAAGCCACAATTAAAGTCTGATTCTGTGGGAAACACTATATTTAATGTTTAACAAACATTCTTACATATTAAAAATGTATAAAAATTAAAAATGTACTTAGTTACGCTCCATCACTAAAGCTGACAACATATTTTAAAGTAACGTAGTGACTGATGCAGTAAATACTGTAAATAATGTCTCTCTGAAATGTGGTGTAGTAGAAGTATTAGGCTTCATAAACAGAAATAATCAAGTAAACTCAGAATTAATATAAATATGAGACCTGAGTTCATGTATTTGATTAATTTATGAACTCAATTTAATAATTAGTTACTGTTGTGTGTTTGTTTTGGATGAAAGTTTTCTGTGGCGCCATTTTCTTCCTGTACCATGATGGCTTTCACCGCTCTTCTGTTCATTTAGAGTGAAACATATACAAAAAAAAATGCAAAAATGAAGCAGAAGATTTGCCGGGAGAAAGACTCCAGTCAAACTTTAAAGCTTCTGTGAATTCACTATCAGTTGTATGAGTTTATTGTTTAATTGTTTTCTTGATTTCCTGCAAATCAAAGCTGCAGAACTAGACTTTCATCAACAAGACACTGTGGGGAACAGCAGTGCAGCAAAAATAACGTCACTTAAATTCAAAAGAAAATGTTGAATTCTAGTTGATAATTGATTAGTAAGTCGTTGTGTAATAAGCTGTGTGTTCAGTTGTGTTCTCACCGTGTAATTAGGTCTCTTCTCTCGGTCCAGTTTTCCCCGGACGTACACATATCCGGTGTTCTGCCCCACGTAGAACACGTTCACAGGTGGCATATTGGCCCCGGACCCCGTCAGAGAGTAGTGCAGGGTCATCCCTTTAGCTTTGTCGGACCTGATCTGAGAACGATAACAACAATCATAACAACAATTAAGCCTTTTTTTTTTTAAAACATTACAATTTATTATGAAATTAATGGTCTGTCATCCAGCACAGACGGATATTAAGATAAACCGTCTAAATCAAAATGAAATCAATTTTATTTATGGAGTCAAAGATCGCGATCACATTGCCTCAGTGGGCTGCACAGTGAACATCATCCTCTGTCGTTAGACCCTCGATTCAAGTCAGGAAAAGGATTTAAATAAGGGTCCATCATCGTACAAGATGCTAAGCAGGCGGTAAAACAGACCTCGAGAGTTTTCTTTACCACAACGTTGAACTAACTTGTTTCATGCCGCGGTGTGTGTTGGTCAGCTGGTCTCATTTGCTACTGAAAGTTCATCTCAGTGTTCACAAACATGGCCGACTTCATGTTCTTCTCGCAAAGGTAATTATTCAGTCACTGAATAAAAGAAACGCCTGCAACTCTACACGCTGGGTGAACAACACACACGTGATGTAAAGCCATGTAGTGACTGTCACGTTCCTCTAAAACAGCTGTGTGCTGTGCAGATGCTCGGTGACTCAGTCTAATGGTAGAGAGCAGCTCTGGGAACAGATCCAAATCAAGGCTCAGGTGTCAGGAATAGTAGTACACTACAAATTTGAATATTGCAGATCCAGGAGTCAAGATTGAACATGACTACATTGAAGCGTGACAACTTTCATTGCTTCTGGCAGCCTCTTCTGATACTGGCTGAATAGTTTCCAACTTTCCTGTCTCAGGGCTCTGTATTTACTAGTTTGACATAAATGGATCAAATGCAGAAAGAGACTTAAAGTTCATTATACATTAATCACCTACGCTCTCTCCCTCAGGGGCTATAAGTCTCCTGCTGAATAAGAAGAGAGCAGGTTAGAGCAGGCAGCATGCAGGTTTATCTACCCTCTCTCTATGAGCCACAGACACCACAAAACAAATCCCCGCTCCTTTACAAGTGAAGAGAACCCAGGAGAACATTGAATGCAAATTCTGACAGAGCTGTGGATCTTGTGAAAGTTTTTGCTCAGAGGTTAAAAAGACAACTAACATGAAGTGCAACATCCCTGTTTGGATTTTTGCTGAACACCTTTCTTGCATCCCCTTGTTTCCTTGCATCTCTCTTCTGCCACTACTGAAGGCAGAATGCCCACATAATCATTTAAGTCCCAAGTGGACATTAGTCCAGTGAAAAGCTGCAACAGGAGAGTTCCCCAATACTATAAATAATCAATGTCTCCCAATTTATTATTATTTTGATGGCATACGACTTCCGTGTAAGGTGAGCTTACTGACCCATCCTTTAAGATATAGTCCAGTAGTCTAATAGTCACAGAGAAATCTAAATGAAACCTTTGCTGTTGAAAGACACATAATGAAAACAAAGAGATGACATGTTACGGGGAACCTCTTACCTTGGAAACGTAGCCGGTTCCAGTGTAGTCAAAGTTCTCTTTAAGCTTCGTTGCTGGGATGACCCAGTCCCTCTTGTGGCGTCTGAGCTGTGGGACTCTGGCTGCACTGCTCCAACACTGCAGAGAGAAGAGGACAATCATCTCACAAGTCTGAAGCTCCTTCACCTGTTCACACAGGCCGCAGTGTTCGTTCACCAACATGAAAGCGCTGGAGTCTGTCTACATTTCAGTCGTGTTCTTGTTTTTTACAAATTTAATTAATACAGCTGACAACACTGTAATGTACAACCTGCAGGCTGCTCTGTTCGCATGTACAGAACAACACTGATTGGCAGGTTACACTTCTGAAAAACCACAGATTTGTTCAAATTTGTCATACAAACCTCACTGATATTTATTTAAGGGGACTTGATCAGTTTATACTGTATAAGCAGTGAATGTATGAAGTCGTTTTACATTTCTAAAGTACTTGAACATGAACAAAACCAACCGGCTAGTAATAAATGAATGAATCAAAATGAAAGTGAAGAGGCTGCATACGATAACCTGACCCATTACATGAGTGAACATTGTTGGTAACAAAGTAAAAAAAAGTGACCTAACCCAATACTGGGGATTTCAATTGTATAATTATACTTATCAAGTACTGCGTTATGACACATTTAAACTCGCATGTTGAAAAAGAAAGAAGGAGAGGTTAATGCATATTCCCAATACCAATGACAAAGACAGACGTTGTCCAGCCCTAATTGGTGTTACTCTTTTTAAATGAGACTGAGGGACATGTCAATCAGTAGCAGTATGAAACCTCTCTGTCCTCGCGCTGACCTCAGTCTCGTCAGTTGAAATGAATGCGTACCTGTGGTCTGGGTGTGCTTGGGTTTCTGTAAACACCTGTATAACGAGAAGATGGCGACAGTTTTTTCTCATATCAACTCTATTGAGGGGATCGACAGAGCGTCTGTCTGCATGCCATTCATATTGTGGTTGGTTTATTGAAATATTTAATTGTAATGACCTTATGCTAATAAAGTAAAATTCTTTGGCGGCAGGTGTGACGGTTGGCGTGCTGGGCGTAGTACGATTTGGCCTGTCAAGAACACGTCATTGGAAATGATGGGTTTCAGAGAAAAGCCATTGTCACATTCTGTCTGAAAGGTATATTATGTTTTAACTGTTACTTTTATGGACAACTGAATGCCTTCCTACAAACCGACTCTATGAGGTCAAATTTTGTTTTTTTTTTCAACGAAGAAGCCAGAAACGAGACGAGTACATGTATCTTGTCATGTGCCGAGTGCTTTTAAATCCCCACTTGAGGTTGAATTGAATCCCTCAACACAGTCTCTCCCCCCACTCTCTGTCACAGTAAGCCAAGTGGCTAAAAAATGTTGTAGACGGATTCTGCAAGATGAAAAAACAACATTTTGCTTGATTAGATGGGAGAGACAGGAGTCGTGGGAACAACAAGACTTGAGAAACAAGCCCCAAGACTTGGAAACCCTTGGTGAAACATCTTCCAAGTAGCCTAACAGCAGCTTTAACAAGCAAAGTTCAAGTATAAGGTCACATAATTCACTATATTTCTATATTAATCTCCACCTCCTCTTTTTACCTGCAGCGGTCACCAGAAAAACTGTTGTAAGCATGATCGGATGAGCTGTGTGCTTGAGATGCATACCTTCTTTTCTTTATAGGATAAGTATCAGTTTATGTCTGGGAGAGTTTGTATGCGTGTATGCATAGTTTGCACATCTGCCCTCAGGCGTTTTCAGTGACTGATTATACCTTAGTGTGATGGTAAGAGTGATGCCATGCCACAAAAGACTTCCCAAGAACATTCAGGCATTTTACAACTAACAATAGTGACCCAGCAGGTTTCCTTCAAAGGACTGACGCTTAGTTCTCTGGAAAACTGTGGGCCATGCATCAGGGAAGGTAAACAGTGGCAACACTTTGGTGATGATACATGATCAGCGTCTTCATATTACATTAGATAAGATCAGATCAGATTAGATTAGATTCAACCTTATTGTCATTGTGCACAGTACGAGTACAGAGACAACGAAACAATGAACGGGGGGGGGGGTATCAGGAACAGAGAGGTTGTCAGATTGTTCCTAGGTGGGGGAGGGGGACAGCTTTGTAGGCATCGGCCATGTTTGTGTAGACATGGAACAATGTCTTGTCTCCTCTGGTGGGGCAGGAGACGTGTGGATGAAATTTGGGTAATACAGTCTTCTAGTTAGAGTGATTGAAGTCACCCGCAACAATAAAGGCTGCATCAGTCTGTTGTTTGCTAATAGCAGCATGCAGTTCTTTCATTGCAATCTCAGCATTAGCATCCGGGGGTATATAAGCTGCAGTCACAACAGTAGATGTAAACTCTCTGGGCAGATAGAAAGGTCTAGCGGATACTTGGTATTATGAATGCCTCCGATGTAAAAGTACTCAAATTCTCCACCTTAAAGCTTTTGATGGCCGAGTGGTGAGAGATGGGAGCAGATGTGTGACCAATCTATGATGACCGTCAGTCAAAGCCACAAAGTAATAGACGTGTGTGGCTGCTGCATGAGCTACGTGACCTGCACCGGTTTCTGCTGAGAGGGCTTCGTGTGATGTTTCATAACATTATGTAAGCAGTAAAGGGCTTTCAGAGAATGATTTGTTTCTACATATTATATTTCCATATCCGTGTTTTAAATACACATCCACTAACTCGGTTCTGTTCAGAGCGCTGCGTCTGTGCTTCATTAGCTATTAAATCCATTCAGGCTGATTACTAATGTTGTGAGGTTATGATAATTATGAAAAAGTCATTAAAAGTATCACAACTTAGATATTTCATTCAATGTTTTTGCTTCTATGTGTTGAATTTTAATGTGTTGTTATTTTCAATTTGAAGTGTTAGCAAATATGTATTTTTATCCAAAAAGTACAGTATTTAATGAGCCTGTACCACAAAGCTATTGTTAATTAGGGACATGTCAATCAGTAGCAACATGAAACCTCTCTGTCCTCACTCTGACCTCAGTCTCGTCAGTTGAAATGGGTGCATACCTGTGGTCTGGCTGTGCTTGGGTTTCTGTAAACACCTGTATGACAAGAAGATGGCGACAGTTTTTTTCTCGTACCAACTCTATTGAGGTGATCAACAGAGCGTCTGTCTGCATGCCATTCATATTGTGGTTGGTTTATTGAACCATTTCATTGTAATAACCTTATGCTCATAAAGAAATTTATTTGGCCGCAGGTGTGACAGGTGGCGTGCTGGGCGTAGTACGATTTGGCTATCAAGCACATGCCATTAGAAATAATGGGTTTCAGAGAAAAGCCATTGTCACATTCTTTCTGAAAGGCCCATTAGGTGAATAATGTTTTAAGTATTACTTTTATGTACAACTAAATGCCTTCCTACAAACCGACTCTATGGAGGTCAAATTTTGTTTCTTTCAACGAAGAAGCCAGAAATGAGACGAGTACATGTATCTTGTCAGCACATCATATGCATCATATACAGAGATATTTCTTTTTTTAAGTCTGTCTGCTCTGCAGACATAAAAGCAAACATAATAACAAGTCCATTCAGAATTATATTTAAAAAAATATATGATAGTACTAGTAATAAATAATCAGAGGTGTCGAGTTACCTTACTTCGTTACCTTACTTAAGTAGAAATTTTGGGTATCTATACTTTACTGGAGTAATTATTTTTCAGCCAACTTTTTACTTCTACTCCTTACATTTTAAAAATAGCCTCATTACTCCTATTTAATTCCGGCTTGTCATCGTTCAAAAAAGAAAAGAAAAAACCTATCCAGATAAATCGCGCCATCCGGATAAAGTCAATTTGATTGTGGTTGGATGAGAAGTACAAACATATACCATTCCGACACCCTATTGGTTTGTACACGATCCATCGCCCCTGCACATGACACAAATCACATCACACTCCAGCAAGGACATAGCAGACTTTATGTATGTAACCTAGTACGAAGATGTCCCAACCAAGCACCAGCGAGGAGGTTGGTAGCCAGGAAGACCAGCCAACCCTTGTACATCCCTGGCCGTACCTGGAATAATTTTTCGAAATGGTTGGATGCAAAAACAACTCCTTTCGAATGCGCTGCAAGCTCAGCATGGCATTTTTTTCCCTTACATTACTTTTACTTTTATACTTTAAGTAGTTTTGAAACTTTTACACTTTTACTTGAGTGAAAAGCTTGAGTTGATACTTCAACTTCTACAGAAGTATTTTTAAACCCTAGTATCTATACTTCTACCTGAGTAATGAATGTGAATACTTTTGACACCTCTGTAAATAATACATAATAATAATAATAATAATAATAATAATAATAATAATAATAATAAATAGGAAGCAGAAAGAAATTGTTGATGTTCTTCACAGAAAATCAAAAAAGTTGTTACCTAATCATACTTGTACACACTTGATCAACAAACATTTGCAACAGTCTTTCAGCATATCAAATCACACAGCAAGTCCCAATCTGCAGAGAAGGTATAGAACAAGTCGTTATCAGTGAACTTGTTTTAAATACTGTCATTGACATTAACATTAACATTAAAATAAAACAACCAAAGAGAAGAAAAGACAAACGAGATGGTTATAATTCTGGTATTGCTTGTATCACAGGTGCCCATCTTTCAGTAAACCTGTGTTTTTTCAGCTGCAATCTGGCTGTGATTTTTTTTCCATGACTGTGTCTTCATTGCATGTAATGTTTGGTGCCTCTGTTATTGTCTTTTTGGCTATTAAAAGCAAAATCATCAATAAGGAGATCATGCCTCTATCCGTCATATTCTCAGGGGGGTATACACAGAATGAATAGTGCAGGAGCCAAAGTTAAGTTAGCGTGATTAATTTTTAGGTAAATAAATAAAAAAACAAAACCAACCATCCCATGTTGCAAGGTCAACAACAAACCTGTTTCCCTCGTTCAGTTACAGTAAGAGAGATAAAAGGAAGTCAGTGAGCCGTGAGTGAATGAGGTGAGTGTGTTTGGATAAAAGTGTCATCTTCATTTTTGAAATTCCAAACACGGCAGGAAGAAAACATCTCAGCTCTTTGTGATTGTGTTTTATGTGAGGGATGTGTTGATTGTTCAAGGCTGATTTAATGATGAAGTAAAACATGATGACGTGCTTGTCAGTGGAATAAACATGGGTTAGTCAAGGTGAGACAGAGAGGGGTGGAGGGAACAAAATGTACGGCGCATATGGTTAGATGATTCCCGTGTGAATGGAAACATAACATGTAGAGACATTGGATGTGACCTTTAAGACTGAAAATGTCGACAGAATTTATACATTTTTAAAAATGATCCCCTCAGGTTAACTCAGTGTTCCCAGGATCAAAACCAGGCCAGGTGAAGCAGCTTTTACCTCCTATGCGCATTACCTGTGGAACAAGCATTAAATACCTGAGGTCTGCTAAACCTGTGCTCATTCATCAGGAGTTAGAACGTTTCCATTTACTGTGGCTTTTTAATGAATTAGACACATGTAATGTGATTTAAAAACATTTTCTTAACGTCTTATTTTTAAGGTACTTTTATGCCTATATAAATCATTCCCCCCCCCCACACACACAAACACATTTCCATTTATTCCCCCATTTTTCATCCATTGCTTAATTTCCGTGTCTCCCTCCTCTAATACGTGCAGACATACAAAGACAGACGAGGTATGTACTCACCTTCACAGACAGGTAAAGCAGTAAAACGATGGCTGTCAAACGGCCCATGTCTCAGGCAGAAGCTGCACACTGGATAAACAGTAGTAATTTTAGCGGCTCCAGATGCCAGCAGGCCCTCAGAACATTGGACGATTGCCTCACATCTTTCTCTCCTCCTCCTCTTAAGCTTCTCTGTTAGTTCACTGCTCCTCCCACCTTTACAACTCCTCCTGCCACACTTACAGCACTCCCATCACTGAGCACACTGGGGAAAGTCTGAGTCCACTTCACATTTGACTTTTTTTACACCACATGTACAAATATGGGATCAGTGGAATGAACTGTAACCAGAACATTGACGTATCACAGGTGAACTGTAGACTGTATACCTCAGCGGATCGCAAACAGTTGCCTATTTACACTTCCAGAAGTAATTTTCGATTTGGTGTTTCGGTCTTGGTGTGTCGTAAATACACAGTATTGACGATAACGTAATATCAATATTACAATACACAAAATATAGTATCAATAGTGTTAAATATACACATTTGATAATATTGTATAAATAATCTAAACCTCTAAAATAATTCCTGTTTCTTTCCGTTCTCACTTTTCCTTAGTCGGCAGCAGTAATGTGCCTTCGCACTGGTTACCAACTGCCACAAAAAAAGAAGAAGAGGCAGCAGTAAGACAGAGGACACTAATCAGTCAGCTAACCTTCAGGCACGTCTTAAATACAGAAAATACTCAAAAAACTTAAGGGAACTTCTTTGAGGGAAAATCTTTACTGATGCAACAACGGTCAGTGGAAACCAAAATCATCAACTCACTGAGGGCCGGATTCAAAATCAAGGTAAAAAATTTAAATCACAGACTGATCCAACTTGTGTGAATTTTATCATGGCAACTCATAATGTGGCTCAGTAGTGTGTACGGCACAACAAAGCAAGCTCTGGATTGTCGGTAGAGGTACTTGGCGGTATCGGATGCACCGATACATAATGTCCCTGAGGTGTTCAATTGGGTTAGGGGGATGGGAACGGGAGGGCCAGCCAATGGCAACACTGCCTTCGTCATCCAGGAACTGCCTACACACACTCCCAGGGCCTTACCACTCCCAGGGTAAGGTCTGACAATCGCTCTGCAGGTACCGCCTCATGCTACCAGTAGTGACAAGGACACTAGCAGAACACAAAACTAGAGAAGAATCAGTCAGGAAGGATAAGGAGAGAGCAATTGTCTGTGGCCACCACATGCAAAAGCATTCCCTTTTTGGGGGGTTGTCTTGGTTTTGCCTCTCCATTGCATGCATAAAAACCTGGATGACCTGCGATTTTCTTCTGCTTAACTCAGGTATTGTGCTGGGCCCTTAATATCCTAGAGACACATTATCCCATGATATAGATGGCATCACTCTGGCCTCCAGCACCACAGTAAGGAATCTGGGAGTTACCTTTGATCAGGATTTGTTAATTCCCACATACGTAAAACAACTTTCAAGACTGCCTTCTTCCACCCGCCGAACATTGCAAAAATCAGAAACATCCTGTCACAAAGAGATGCAGAGAAATTAGTCCACACTATTGTTACTTCAGGGCTGGATTTCTGTAATTCATCAGGCTGCCCCAATACGTCTCTAAAGACCCTCCAGCTGATCCAGAATGCTGCTGCACATGTTCTGACAAGAGCTCATATTAGAGAACATATTTCTCCCATATTGGCCTCTCGGCACTGGATCCCTGTAAAATGCAGAATAGAAGTTGAAATCCTCCTCCTCACATACATTAAAGTCCTTAATGGCCAGGCACCAGCATATCTTAAAGACCTAATAGTACCCTGTTACCCCACCGCGCTCTCAGGATGCAGGGTTCGTTGTTCCTGGAGTCCCCAAACGTAGAATGGGAGCAGACACCCTCTCTACGTTTAAGGGTAGCTTAAAGCTTTCCTTTTTGATAGTTTAAAGATAAAGCTTGGCTACACTGCTTTAGGTTGCACTGAGCTGCTCTCTCTTCCTGTCTGTCTGTCTGTTCACATTCATGCATGCTACTGACTTGGCTTCTTCCCCCGGAGTCTCTGCGTCTGGCAGGTTCCCACGGATCATCACCATCATCATCATCATCATCATCATCATACTTTCAGTATTATTAATATAATGTATATTTCAATTATTAAAGCTGTAATTATTGTTGTGACTTACCCACCCACCCCCATCTCTCCCACTCAATATGGCCAAAAAATAACATAGAAACCAAAAAATTGTAGCAAAATTTGAAGGAGCTACCCTCCACTGCATCTGCATTCACCCCCGCTGCCAAAACAAGAAACCTGTTTTTGATTTGCATATCATTATGTGTCAACAGCAGAACAGTAGTGTGTGATTCAAAGCAGAGGAATGCTGTAGTTTGTATGAAAGGAAGACACACATAAAAGATAACGACCGAACTTGGCAACAAACATGATGCTTTAAAGCCGCAAGCAGTGAATGTAAACACTGTCAAAAATCTAGACAACTATGACACGCCCACAGTCGACCTGGTAAGACCCCTGATGACTGTTCAGACGTGAATTGGCCGACCTTGACACAGACTGATGTTTGCCTGACTCATCATGTTAAGTTGGCGGCATTAAGTTAAAGACCTTAATGGTCTTCACCATTAAGGTCTTTAACTTAACATTAACAAGAAATATCTTCCTGTTTAACGTTTGCCAAATGATCGAGTAGGCCCAAATTGTTAAGAATGTGTTGTAGACAGCGTTTCTCAAAGTTTATACAGTTTCTCCGAACACAACCAGTCTCAAAATTGAGGTTTTTTAAAAGGGAGTCTGGTGACTTTCTCCACGGACAACAAGAAGACGCCTACATTAATTACTGTTTACTGTATTTGCTCCTGGGAGTTCAGACACACTACAGGATGCACTCTGAACACGCACAACTGAAACAGTGTCTTGTACTTGACCAAGAGAAAATGACTTGGGTGTTTTTTGAGACTTGAGTCACATGTCTGTCTGGCAGTGAGGTTGTAGATTACCTCTCCAAAGCCACTTTTATGGAAAAACAACGATTCTTTGTTAAAAATGATTATACACTAATGAAAACAAAATTATGAATATTATATTCCATTTCTGGCAATAGATCCCCATCATCCCCCTAAATCCTACACTCTGGACCTTCAATATTTAACTAAAACCATTATCTTTCACTTACGTTAACCACAGAGCTTTTGTTTCCTCAAGCCGAAGATAGTATCACAGCCCTGTCCTTTGTACGCCCACATTCCACCTTTACCTAACCCTGCCGCCTAAAGACTACTCTCTAGGCTACCTGAATGCAGCATGTACTTCGCTGGAAAAACATACTTGGCAAAACAAGGTCGTAAATAACCTAACCTCAACTGCCGGGCGGTGACATCTATCACGCAACTCTCTGTTGTTCACTGGGCACCTCTTCAACTGCTGAGCCGGAGTACAGCCCCAGATCCTTGGCCTTTTGTTGTTTCTCAGTGTGCAGCACCACAAGGTTAGCTTACATGCAAATACAACAATCCCTTTGATTAGTCTATTCAAATTCACCCAACTCTGACAACACAGTTTGTCGCATTGATAACCTTCCAAGTACAGCGATGTCAAGTCGGTTTATTATTAAGTTCAATATCACAAATCACAATTTGCCTCAAGGGGACAATCTGTGCAGCAGGGTCTCAAACTGCTGGCACCGCCTTACCCTCCATCCAGCCCGCTACCTGATGTAACAATCATTTTTAATTTAATTGTTATTTATTTGTTTGCTTCACACTAATTTAAACTACACCTGCATATGCAATTGAAATAAAAACACAATTCTATATATTTTTTTTTAAATTACAAAAAAATATTATTTTGAAGTACAACAGTCACAGGAAACACAGTGTGTTCATTTAGCACCGCTGTTGTTCAACAACAAAAGCAAAACAGCGCTCATTTGGGCATTTGTAGAGAGCGTATCCATTTTAAATGTCTGGCTGTGTGTTATTCAGTCCGTGGGAGCGTTGACCGGTGACGTAACAGCTCCTTTTTCTTCGGACAATAACAGAAGTTGCATCTTTTGTATTCCCAAAATCAAACTTCCTCAGAGACCTCAAGCTATCAGGTACTGTTGGGAGCAGTGCTCCGACCTGCCTCCGCTGTCTCAACGGAAATCCCACAGCCTTCACATGTGCAGCATCAGAGAGGCGGCTCTCTTGTTCAGTGCTTGTTGCACTCTCCTTGAAGCGTCATTTTTGGACCCAGTCTCCGTCTCCCCTTGCTGTTCTGTTCTGTTGAGACTGCCATCTTTGTCCCGGATTCTGTGGCCCACCCATCTCCAGTCCAGTGGGTGTCAGGTAGTTCCCTCTGCAACCTCCTTCAATTGGTTGACATGGCCTGCGTACAAACACTTGTGGATCCCAATGAGAGTCTGCTTCCCTGTTTGCCTCGGCAGGGGGGTTGGAAACATCATTATGGGCATCTGGTGCACATCTCCTCTGTGCATTCGGCTCCGCAGCCTGTAGTCGGAACAAGCTGCTAGTGGAGGAAGAGACTTCCTCGGGGAAGCATAGTCTGTGTCATTTTGGTAATCGGGTCAGGGTACACTGGTTTTCCTTACCCCTCCCCTTCAGAGTCTTTCTGGAATTTTATAGCTGCAGGGTGGTATCCACCTCACGTGGAAAAGGTGTCCTCAGTGGAGGAGGAGCTGCAGGTACGGAGACACCACGAGGAGGTAGAGCCGTAATTCTGGCCCGACATTCTTGTTCCTCCTTCTTCGTCTTACTCAAGCTTTTCAGTTCTTTCACATGCCTTTCTTGTTAGGTCACAACAGCCTCTTGCTGTGTAGTTAGCAACGTTGTTTTCTTTTCTTTTTTTACATTTTCTTTTTTCTACACAAAAGCAACAACAATAACATGAAGGAATTTTCCCTGAGCGCTATACAAAAAAAGATCGATTGATTGATTGATTGATCCACCTATTCATCCTGATTCAGTTTATTTTGGTACGGTGAGTTTGGACATAACTGGATTGTTTGAGGGTCGTGTGGACGTAATGAAATGACCTGACCCCGTCAGTCTTTCTGTACATTGGTGCTCTCTGACAGAGGTTGGTGCTCATCCTCAGTGCTTCTCAGTTCATCTGGCCACATCTCAATTTGGCAGGGCCCCCTGTCCTGGTCCCCGCCCAACCAGTTCATCAACTCTTTCCCAGAAACCAGTGACTTTGTCCTCGAAGGCAGCTGGTCAACTCGGAGGAGAAGTCTTCCACCATTAAAGTCTTGGGCTGCAACCTTGGACTAAGACCACTCAACTACAGGGGTTTTGTTGGGGCTCTCTATGAGGAGATTAATCAGCAGTGTGTTGTGGATGAGTTGGTACCTTGATTTCAGTTCAAGTAAATAAATAAACACAAGATGACAGTATGATTTGGTTGTGTAGTTTCATATACATATAATGTGTATGTGCATTTCAGCATAATATTATATGAACTGTAATTGTTGTGCACATGCCAAATAATAATCTACATTCATTTAAAAATATTTGACAAATAAGAAACTTGAAACATTCTCTTAGTGAACATGACGTTGCTTTCTGTGTGTATTCTGTTGTTTGGCCACTTGAGGGCACTTCAACCCTTTTTATAACCCAGTAAATATCACATTGTGTTTCTACAGTGTGTTTAAGTGTGTGTTGATGTTCACTTTGAGTGCATGATGAATGTTTCAATGAGAGGTCGACTGATATGACTTTTTCAGGGCAGATACTGAATATTAGAAATCAAGGAGACTGAAAAACAATATTTGGAACTGATATTCATTTGCAGCAAAAAATGAAAATCTTTGTGTCAAATTTTTTACCAACCAGTGATGAAATATACCTCTTCAAGTTAAAGTTACTCAAGTACTTTACTTGATTTTCTACTCCTTTATACTTCCCCTCTCCACAGATAATCGAAAAAATGCTGAATATCAGCCCGATATTCATCTTTACAAATGTTACAATAACTGTGAAAGACTAGTGAAGAAACCAAACCTGAACCGAAGCATAAATAAACTGAGCAACACATTTCCCTGAGCAGAATGAAGCCTTCATCCTCAGTTTCATCATTTCTTTGCAGATTGTGCTGTGGAGGTCACAACAGAGTGAAAGTCTGATTTAAATCAAAATTGATCATGTTCTCACAAACTACTGTGATGAAGCTCCCTCATGTAAACCTGGAAAAATCAATAAACAAAGTTATGATTCTCTTCATTTGAATTCAGTTTGTAAAGTCAAACTTTTTGCTGCTCTCTCTGACACACTGCCCCGCTAGCACACGAGCCGGTGTGACATTTTGAATTAATCAATAATTTAGTGTGCTTTGTTCTGTTTCAGCACAAACAACGAGGAGGCGCCGCTGTCACAGTGAGAGATGTCTCTGTTTAGTTAAAGCTCCCCGCAAAGTCAAGTGACAACAATGAACATTTTATGAGGCTGAGAGGGGATAAAGAATAGAACAGAATAGATTTTTTTAATGATCATTTTAATAAAGTACAGAAAATTTACAGGAATTTGACAATTACAATTATTTTTCATTGACATTATATGTTTTCTTTAACCACAAACAAGTGTTATTTACAGGATTATATCAATTTCGAGTCCCCCCAAAAAACCACTGACCAACGAAACCAACCACTTTTTCTGTTTATATTATAATATTAATTATTCAGCCCGTCGTCGTCTGAAAAACAACCGTATAATATAGTTCGACTGTGCAAGCAGGTTATTGTGAACCATATTTGGTTTCTTGTTAAAGACTGACCTCTAGTGGCCATCACACTCTTCATACCGGAGGACGCTGTTCTAGTCCAGTGTGAAACTAAAAGTCAACAGCGACTTATTTTCAATTTGTAAGGAACTTAACCTACGTCACGTACATACGATACCTTTACTTAAGTTACATAAGTACAGTCACATGAATAACTGTCTCTCTGGTGCCTGTGGACGGCTTGTTGAAGTTGTTAAATACTGCTGGACTGTGGACTCGGGTTGGATGTGACTTTACGACCGTTTAGTGGCTCGTCTCAGTGCCTCTCTCCACTGCGCTAACAGACAGCAACAGTAGCTAACGTTAGTTTTTACTTCTCAGAAATGATTGAACAGGTCGTCTTGTGAGATTTACTTTTCCAGTGACAGTAAATGTGTCACACACTGACACAAAACAGAGCTCTGTTGAATCAAAGGAAGGTGATTAGTCATTTTTTTCACAGTGGGAAAACTACAAATTCAAATTTCTACACAAGACTTTTGTGATTTTGTTGTTAGTATCAAAACATATAAGGAAAAGAAGTGTTCAGATCGACCCTGGTCTTCCCTCAGAAGGAAACACTAATTCTGCTGTGGTATAATAAACTGAATGGAGGATGCTGTATGTGCTCACAGTCACACAGAGTGACCCTGCTTAATGCTGAGCTCCTGTCTGGTGGTTGTGGAGGCCGGAGGCGCTCGGTGAGTAGCAGGACTAGTCGAGCAAGGTGACAGCTCTTGGGACGGAGCTGCTGAGGTGACGCGAGGTCTCTCTGAGCGAGCGGGAGGAAGAACAGATGGTTACCTGGGTGGGCAGGGCCGCTGGCAACCCACGCTGCTCTTTCATTAGCTCCTGTGTCATGCACTTTTTTTAACTGAAGGGGAAGCTGACAGCTAACAACCACGCTCAGAAGTGTGGGTAGCACGCTGGAGTTCGTCCTCAGAATAAAGGAAGGCAGAAACACTTCAGGTTGAGCTTTAAGATGCTGATTGACCAGAAGAGTTTAAAGAATTATTCCTGTTATTCCTGAAATGTTTCATGGCTGTAGTCAAGATAAACATAACGCGACTAACCCCACATCACACAAATATTTTGATATTTGGTGAACAAACAAGTTGACCTTTTAACTGCCACGTGATTATTATTTTAATGACTTTATTGGGGTCGACAGATTATCGGTCTGGCTGAGTGTTTACTTATCTGAATTATATTTTAGTATTTATATTTATATTACCTGTTTATTAATAAAAGCGATAGACCGATTATCAGCGCCAATATTCAACATTTTCCTGTCACGTTGTTGATAAAATGAACGTACCTTTCCTTACGTGTCGTACAGTTCAATTTATGTACATTATCTTTATTTTATATAAGTGTTTATATTGTGGAGTTCTGCAGTCTGTGATGGAAAAACTGTCTGGAACATGTTTTACTATTCATTGTATAACATGTACATTTGGAAATGTTTGATTAAAGTTGTTTAGCAAAAACAAAAAACAAGATCCGGGCCTGATGCTAACACTGAACACATTAAAGGATTGAAGAAAGTACAGAGTTTAGTACAGAAGAAACATCAGAAGATCACTGAAGTCGGTAGGATTCATCTGCTGGGCACCACGGATGTCTGTACCAAATTTCACAGATGAGATAATTCAGTCCAACAGACCGACATTACACCACCACGGCTGAAAATACTAAACATCAGTGGACTCCCACCAGGGTCGGCTCAAGATGTTCTGGAGCCTTAAGTACAATTTCATGAGACAGATGTCGTCTTCCCATTGATACACGTGTGAGCCTCATTAGTATTTCCTTCACATCCTCTCAGCAGTTGGTCACTGCACTGAAGAACCTCTGAGACTGGAAGTTGTTAAGGGAGGGGTGGATGGAGGAAAAACACACTGCAGCATCCTCAAGGTCACGTTACACCACCTCCATCCACGGATTTTCTGGGTTTATAATAAAACTTTCAAGCTGTGCATCATTGATTTCCTCCGTATAAGAGTTACTTTAATGCTTTACTGCTTCAGGAGGACAGGGTAACATTTTTATTCTGTTGTCTCTTTGACCTTACAGAGACATTTAGACTGCTCTTCACTGTGACTGTGAATTTCAATTCAAGTGAAGAAAATGACCATAAAATTCTGTCTGATACAATTTATTTATACATACAAGGTGCATGTGTAATGCTGGTGAAACCTGAAGGAGTTCAGGTTCACAGGATAAGGTTGGGCATAACAAAAGATCAAAACCAATAATAAATGTACTAAGTAACAAAATCAAGTACCGTGTGTGTGTCTACAGTCTGATGTGTCTTCTTCCTCCTAGCTCCATTTTGTCCTTATCATTACTGTGATAGATCGATAAATAAATTACTTTTGACTCAATCCAACGTACATCGTCCTGCTGCCACAAACACTCAGTAGAGCACCAAATGTGGATTAATCCGCCGCTGAAAATAGTCCCTAACAAATGCACTTTTCCTCCTGTTTGTGTGATAAAAACTACAGACAGCAGCAGTTTTACTTTATTTTTTATTTGTATAACTGAACCTTTAAACAATAATGAAACTTTATATTTGAGAGCAATTTTAAAAGATTTATGTCTTCAGTAGGAACCAAAGGGTTTGGAGCTGAGAAGGTAGGGAGGTATTCATGGTTTGTTTTGGTGTGGAGGCAGAATATCACCAGCCTTATTCATTGTTTGTCTGCTGAATTTACTAAATATATTATAATTTATTGTTGAGTTTTGTTCCTAGGTCGTCGATCGCTGGTGCTTTGGGTTGATGTGCGACCCGAGCCACCGACCCAAACCCTCAGCATCCGACAACCTGAGGATCAGACTGAGTATCAGCTATTTTTCTCCAGGAAAGTTACATTTTCTTGCTTTAACTGGTAAACAAATTAAAAAATAAACAATTGTAAAGTTAGATTAATCAAAATCAATAAATGTGTCTTATAATTAATTATTTATTGGAAATAGAGCTTCTTACTGGATCACTTACTATCTTTTGCTGACGTTTTCAACCAGTCTCTGGTTGTTTCTCACGTGGAGACGGCTCAGTCGTCAGCGTACGACCCTAAGTATGAAGCTGACAGTTATCTCCATGACAACAGAAGACGTGCACATACCCAGAGGTCAAAATCAGTAATGGATATGAAAATAACAAACAAGTAATTAACAGTTACACGTTCATCTATGAATATTTATTCGATGACTTGAAAAGGAATACAGTGATCAAGGTGGTGAAAATGAAAATGAGCTTTTTTTTTTTTGCAGGTTCAGATTCTGAGTCTTTACACTTCACGTCTGGGAGATGATCACTGCTGCAGAGTGAAACACCATTTTATAATACTGCCCTTAAAATAGGTCCCATCTGTATTCAAGGACCACTTTACTCTATTTCACCTCAAACGCGTGCACGTGTGTACAAATGTTTGGTTCATACATCAGTATCAGTTTACAGAGGTTGTAATGATCACAGCATGCACAGAAAGATAAGCCCCGTCAGTCGTAGCTCCGGGTGGCGTCACAGACCCTTCAGCAGGGGTACGTAGCCCTTAGCAGTGAGGTAATAACGGTAAACAAAGGCTTTGATAAAAAAGCCGTTTCACATCAAATATTAAACATTAGAAAAATGAACAAGCGATGAGCAGTTTTTGCTTCAGAGGTGACGTCATGTCGGGACATTTAACCAGAACACAACTGAAAGAACTCAACAACGATGGCTTTCATACTTCTGTATTAGATTTTTTTTGCAATCAGGTGTAACCAGAGCTCTTAAAGGTGATTTAGCACTTGTTCACATCAAGCTAATAACACGAAACTACAAAATACTTTAATTTGATCACTGTGTTGTGAACTTTTTTTTGCCTCCAGTAAACTACAGCATTATTACAGAAAGAGAACTTCATACAAAGTTTACATTGATTACAAAAAAACGTTCTCACTGCAGCGAGGAAAATGAAAAGTTGTTGTTTTAAAAGTGTTTAACTTTGTTAGCAGCAATATTACAATAAGCACTGACCAGCGTGTGTTGTATATTCAGAGTGATTACATACTGCCTGTGGTTACAGTGAACTGCATGAGTCACATTAACAGAGTTTTCACAACGGGTCACTTGAAAAAAAAAAAAACGGGGGGCAGGACGATGAGGACAAAAATAAAACATAACAACATTTTTCTGTCAGACAGCTCGTCCAAAAAAAAAAGCTGCAGCCGTCCTCTGTACTCAGCTCCACAGAGAGGAGTCCAGTCTGAGCCAAACATCAGCGTCTGATGCCTCCAATGTTCCAGCACAGGCCCAACATTACACAGGTATGACGGCCCACCTGCAGGTGATAAAACAGTGGATAGAGCTTTGATTCATGAAAGACTTTTAAATCCACTTGAACAAGAAACGCGAGCAAACACGCTGCTGTATTTCTCCCAGAGAAGGTCGGCAGGTCACGGTTAAGTCCCGGAGTGAGTGTCTGGAGGTCGCTGCTGTAACGTCTCATCTACGGTGACCACCACCTCCTCCGGTCTGCTGGGGCACAGGCAGTTAGTGTGGTTCAGGGATATGTAGTTCAGGTCCACCAGCCGAGGCCTCTCGCTCAGCTCGCTCATCTCGTTCATGTTGTTGGTGATGCAGTTTACCTCGGTCTTGTTGCGGTTGTTAAGTCGACGGGAGCCGTACACCCACTCTGAAGAGAGACAAAGTGATAACAGTGCTGTTACTCTGGAGGTCAGTGCTGATGAAGGTATTTCTTTCTTTGGTTTCTTCCTTTTCAAGGTTGATCAACGTGTTTATTCCCTGACTTTCATATCAGGAGGTGGAGGAGTTACAGGCGACAAGGCTGCCAAGCCACTGACCGCAGTTCAAGTCTATGTCTCAGCATGTCAAGTGTGAAACCGCTGGATATTTCTAGGGAGCCCTCGGGACGATCTCCAGCTGTGTTTGTGGCGACCAAAACTGTTATCTTAAGCCAAAACATGACGTTTTCCTAACCCCAGAGCACGAGCTCAGCGTTGTGATGAGAGAGGAATAGAAAAACGAACCTAAAGAACATAAAGTTATAACTTCTCTGTGGGTTTGTAGAAATGTTCTGGTGATTGGGTTGTGTTCACTCATTCATCTCATCTTATCGTCTTCTGCATCTCCCTGTGCACGTCTCTCTAAAACCTCCAGTTCAGACAAAATGCAGCAGCACGGCTCTTAACTGGTGTAAAAAAATGTGACCATTTCACTCCCATTTTAGTGTCTCCATGTGTGAGAATAGTTTTTTCACTGTGTGGATTCCCTGACATCTCTGAGCTGTTCTTTTCTACTTTTGGACAAATTCACGACCTGAGATCTTCAACAAAACTCCCTACAGCTGTTTCAAAGTCGAGACTAAAAGCTGAAGGTGAATACTCATTTGATTATTACTCATTAGAGCTCCCAGACTTCAGGATGAAGAGATCAGACGTGCCATTTTAAATTCCTCCTCAAAACAGACTTGATTTCAAGTCTTTGCTTTATTTTGATTTTACTTATTTTTGTCACCATGTTTGATTCATTCTGTTGTCTTTACATTTATATTTGTTACTGCCACTGTAATTCTTACTTTCACTGTTTTGCTTTGTTTTGTGTAACTGTTCTTAAAACGGCTGTATAAATAAAGATATTATTTATTTTCTTCTTTTCCTGTTTCTTCCCTAGTATTTCACTTTCTTTCTACGCTCTACCTTTCTCTCTCCCCTTTTTTGTCCTTTTTTAAAAAAAATAAAATCTATTTATTTGTCAGGAACCACAATTATTTTCATGGTGAAGTCTTCAAATTGCATATTTTGTCAGTTCAACAGTTCAAAACCTTCAGGAAGCTATTACAGGCTGATATTTGGCAATTTTACTTGCAGAGTTTCTCAAAGGACGACTCTTTTATTAAAATAGTTGCTGATGAGTTTTCTGTCAGTCGACAAATCAGTAAATTGCCTGATTTAGCTTTAGATTTAGTTATTTGCCTCTTTTCAGTGGCAGGTAAAAACAAACACTATAAAATATTGTTCTTCTTTCTGTCCTTTATGTCTTTTTGATCTAAAAACCTGAAAATCCCCAAAACTCAAACGCAAAGAGTCCTTTTACTTTTACTGCTGAGGAGCATTTTTACAGGCGGAGCATCACAGAGGAACTGAGCGCTGTTCCCACCGCCGCCATCGTAGCTCATGACGAGCCTTCGCAGGCGGGAGGAGGTATAAAGTGCGACCACGTGCGTGCTGGAGCATTCATGTTCACGGGGCAAAAAACAAGCAAGCTGAGTGTTTAAAACGTGCACAGAACAAGGCAGCAAACTTCATCTGACAGAAAGTTATGATGGGTTCAGCCTCTGTGATTCCATTAGAGGCAAAGCACCATAAAATTGTTTCTGGGTGAGATGTCGGCCGCGCCGCAGCCCCGTCATGTGTGGTGGAGCCTGTTTGAACTGGGACACATCAATCATTGTTCTGTCAAATGAGGAGCTGAGATTGAGGCCGACAGTCGACAGTGTGAAGAACAGACGGACGGCAGAACGAACGGGATTCCTCAGACCCACACAGCTGATACATGACCACCGTTCAGACCGGGGATCGTCTCCTCACTCACATAGTTTCAGGCTCATTTTCTCCATAAAGTCTCTGAACATCAAACATTTCTTTTCCTGCATTCTGGTGATTCTTTGTGCACAAATCTGTGCCTTTATAGCAGGAATGTCTTTATTCATGTCAAAGAAAGCACGACGCCAGGTGAACTCATTGCAGGAAGTCTCTCAGGCAAGCAGCCCGTCAAGAATAAATGTCCTCAGTTTGCAAACTACAGTTTTCTCATTTTAACTGAATCTTTATCTTAATTCACAGTTAATTATGTCTTAAATTGATACTAGAACTGAACATCAGTCCAACAAAAGACAGTAAAGCAACAGTTATGTTTTCAGTAAAGATGCAAATAAGTCAAAATAAAATAATCAGAAAGCATCAGGTGCATACGGAAATCTAAAACTGACTTTATGTAGAATTATAATCAACTCCTCGTGACGATTACTGCCACCACAACTACTATTACTACAATAATGATAATTGACTTTATAATGCACACGCTTTAAATATTACTACTGTAAACACTGCACCTTATCCTCACGCACCTTCAGTTCATCTTACCTTTTCTCTTCTACCGCAGTATTTTATTTTATAGCTACTTAAGTATTTTATTGTTTTTTTATACTGTATATAGTATTTTTTATTGTTCCTATATTTGCCCTTGTATCTATAATACCTGAATAATGTGTTTTTAATCAACTGTTTTGATTTGTTACAACTTGGATCTTATTTTCACAGATTTTGCTGATCGTCTCTATCGGTTATGATACTGTACGCATCAAATGAACTGCTGGGATTGCAATCATTGCATTTGTAGTTACGTAGGTTTATTGACTTAAAAAAACACTTTACATGATCAAATCAAAAGAGACAGGTTGTAAGCAAGTCAACAGTTTACCCAGATTATCTAAAACATTTTATAGGAAGGTAAAACTGAAGGTAAGCACACCTGAAATATTCGTAATAATTCCTCATTGCACAGGACGAATTGGTGCACATGTTCCCAGATTTCAGCAATTAATTTAGTGATTGGTGTTTACATTTTTTTACAGAAATGAGGATGAAACAATAATTGAATTTATCCTTTGAAATCAATTTATAAATCTGTAGTCTCCTCTACGTGTCGAAAGTCTAATCCACATGTAAAAAAATACATACGTTATTTGTGAATATACGTTATTCCCGTGCGACGATGTACATTTCTTCTTCAGTAAATTATCATATGGAAAGATTTTCAGTTCAGATGTGAAAAAAGCCGTTTACACATGAGAAAGTGAAATTCATATGTGAGGAGGAGATTTTCACGTGTTTCAGGTGTGGTGTTGTGTTTCCACACGTGACAATCCTAATCTACATATGAATGAACATGCAAAAATAGACAATCACATGAGAAAATATTGAGATAACAGGTGAAAAGGTAAGTACATTCCCTGTACATTATCTGTGGACGTGTCCACAACGGGCTGTTCTGCTTTCTGGATGTCGCACCGTGTCAGAAGAGTGAAGCTTCTGGCTCTGAGCAGTAACTCGACAGCGACCTTCATCTGCTGAGAAGCCGCCACATTTACACCTCAGCCGAAAGCCCAGGAGAGCGCACGTTGTGTCAGCTGTGTGTTTGTGTAAATGTGTATGTGTGAGTTGTTGTATAAAGGTAAGAAGGTCAGGTGAGGCGCAGGTAGACCGACAGATAAGCTCTTACTGCTGACCAGCTAAAAGGGGGTCAGCATGTCTCTGTGGCAAAGCTAAGTGCTGCAGACTGTGACCCATGTGAGCTTTGTTTCTTTACCTGGTTCACTGGCTTCGCCGCCGTCACCCTCGGCAACGATCGACCTGCCTCCACCTACATGCGGTCGGCAAGAGAACAGGCATGTTAGTGACTCTGCACACAGACTCCTTCTGTGTCTTATGATGTGATAAAGGCAGAAACAGCAGTGAGAGGGCAGGTGTGATGATGTGACTGAGCAGAGAGAAAGCACATAGTATTCAGTGATACAGAAACGCCAGAGCAGAGCAGAGCAGAGCAGGCCCAAACCTCTCTCAGGCTCTGTGCACCGTACTAACGACACCCGTGACAATTCAGAACTGTCTGAAGGATGTGCAGGTTTAATCCCAGCAGCTCACATCACGTGAAGCCAATATTGCTGGCTTAACTGTTGAACTATGTTTGAGGTTTTTAAAGTTACATAGTCCTGAATCTTGATAATTGCCATAATCTAACAATTTATCAATATGACTGTCATAGCATCCCCCTAAATTTGATATTTTTCAATAAACGCCACATTTATTGTACTGCCTTAAAATCCCAAATAATGATATAAAATCCCCCAACTTTTGTGTCATGATGCCACATTTTGTTGTTGAAAGCCAAACCCCCAAATTTGGTATTTTAACTGAAAAGGTAGTTGTAATAATCACAACTTTTATTGTTGCACCCCACTTCCCCAAATGTTTTTGATGAGAAGATCCCCAAATCCAAACATTTGATAAACAGTAATGTCCCACAGACTAATGAATGCAACTCATAATATATTGTCTACCCACATTCCTGAAATCTCAAACATTATAACAAAACTAAATATTTGTGTATCCCCCTCAGCATTCATGTTCTTACCTGGTCACAAAAGATTTTAAAAAATGTGACGTATTTGGTTTCATAACTTCCAATTTTGTTGTTGCAAACTGCAGAGAGATCATTCCCTACATTATTGGTCATGATACCAAACAAAAAATAGTTCTCATTACCATATTTCTAATTGTTCTACCAAAACGTGCAAAAAAAAAAAAAAAATGGGTAGCAAATTTTTCGGCATAATCCAAACATTTGTTCAGAACAAATTGACAACTTTCTTATAATTTCACTATTTTTTATTTTGCCGTTATTCCAAAATTTTAAATCTAAAAACACCAAAATTACCGAAGTTTAAATTTTGTGTATAGTCCCCAATCTTTACCAAAATCCCCATAAAGTGTTGAAACGCCTCTAAATCATAAAATGCGATATCTATTCTCAAAATTCCAAAAATCTGTTTTAGCAAATGGTAAATAAATGTATTGGTCATGAAATTGTTGTAGAGTAAAATGCAAAAAATAAAATAAATAAAAAATGTGTATACTATGTCTAAACATTTGGATCAGTGTCTCCAAAATTGTTTGTTAAAAGAATTTTTTTGCAGTGCCCCGGGGCAAAACATGTGTTATAAGTAACCACAAACTTGTCACAGTTACAAAATTTGTTGTGCTGCACCCAAATACAAATCATTAACCAAAAATATAACTTTGGTGTCATGACTCAAAAATGTTGGTAATTCTAAACATTGTGAATATTTCTTCTCCAAGATACGTGGAAATGTTTGGGCACTCTTGGGTCTGATAACAAATTCAAGGACTGTGTCTTTAAAAACTTGGATTATGATAATAAAATGTATCCAGGGAGCACCTTTCCATTCATTCAGGGGCCCCGGTGGTTGTGGCCCCCCCTGAAGCTGCTCAGTTAACGTGCCCCTGTCCTGATCATCGAGACATTAGAGTGAAATTTGAATTTTGATATGATGAGCTGAGGACCAGGTCAGGTCAGCAGTCTGAGAGGACACGTGGCCTAAAAATAGACTCATTGTTTCATTCATTATGTATCGCTCACAGGACTCTTCTGAAATAGAGAAACAGCAGACCTCCTCTCCATTTCTCACACAGACACTTGCTGATAGTGTAGTTTGTCAAGACGTCTGCCTCGCAAGGTCATCGTCTGATACGAGGCCCCAGAACATCTGCAGTAGAATTACTTTTTGCATTTTGTTTGGTAGAGATGATAAAATGTCACCGTACATGTTCTATTAATTAATAATACGTCTGTTGCTATTTCAAGGAATCCCCAAATCACTTCATTCATGTATTAATTATGATGTTTGTATTGTGTGTGTGTGTGTTTCAGGCAGATTGTTCTGTGTTAATGGGCTCCAGCAGGGGTCCTTGTGTGGCTTCCAGGGGGCCAAATGCAAAACTGGGAAAAGGTTAATTTCACTAATGTTTTACTACAAGTTACCCCAATGTAAAAGTGTATAAATGATCTAAAAAAAAAACACTTTTTCCTCACAGAAATTCCAATTCTTCCCTTTTGGTAATCCCTGTGGGAATCTATGCACACACACACACACACACACACACACACACACACACACACACACACACACTTGAGGTCACATACCGACAAAGTCATTAACCACATCCTTGACCAGGTGTCCAACTATCGCGTACGCCACCGCCACCACCACCAGCGCCGCCATCACCAGGTACAGAACCGCTTTGGGCAGCGGGATGGAGTCTCGCGCCGGGGTCCGGTAGTCCGTGTACAGCAGGTCACTCTCCGAGTACGAGTACTGAAAGACGTGCTCCATGCCCGAGGTATGGTTGGAGTTGAGAGGCGGGTTACTCGCGCTCATGGCGCTGTCCGGCTGCAGAGCCGTCACCATGGTGGTCGTCACATCCTCCGCTTTGTTCATGTTCACCAAGCCGCCGGTTTTATTCATCAGAGGCAATATCTGAGAGAGGAAGTAGCTCCAGTCCTTAATGGCACTCGTGTTGCATAAAAACATTGTTCCGAGCATGTAATCACCACAGGAAGGGTTGGATTTTCAGGATCACAAAGGCGCAAAAAAAAAAGAAAGAAAGAAAAAATCCGCTGAAGACGCGCCAGACTCTCCAAAACTTGTCGTCCTTAAAAGTGACAGATTGAGGTTTTTATAATCCAACAGGTTCACTCAGATGCCCAAAGTCTCCGTCTGACAGGAGCTCATCAGCGCCTCTGAAAACTTACCCAGCTCTCACTGACGAAACGCACAACGCGTCACTCATTGACGAGCTTTTACGCACGAATAAAGAAGCACTTTTACGCGTCCATTTTTTTGGTTTACGTCCAAAAGTGAAAATCAAAACGACGCAGTGGCAGAGTACAACAGCCTAAAATGTCCTGCGAGAAAGGAAACGTGTCGGGTACATGTGTCAGCGTTCTGCTCCCGACATTACAAGCGCGTAAATGTTGGATGAAGGAACCAAGAATCGGTGACTGTGCCGTGGTGACGATGATGATGATGATGAGGAGGATGATTAGAGACGGAAAACACGATCCGGACGGTCCTGTGAGCCTGCAGGAGTCTCGACGCCTCCCCCGCTGCTCTCACAGCCGCCCGGAGCTGAAATGTGCAGCTGGAGAGAGAGCGGAGCGGAGCGGGGACACCGGGAGACACTTGTTCGCCTTCCTGTCGACTTCACATGGAGCGATGTTCTTCAGACTCTGCAGCCGGAGGTGAGTTCATGTCTTTTCTACCACAGGCTGGTGTTTCTGACCTCGCTGGGTTGTTTTTGTGCTCCGGGAGTGAAGAAATCCAACGATGACTGTTGATGTAGAAATGAGACCAGGTGGAGTGAGAGGAGAGAGATGGCGCTCTCTGTTCTCTCAATGCAGCTCAACTGAAACCAGATAGTGTCGAGACTGACACCAAGGTTCAGAACAGACTTAGTGAAACAAATTAAACCCTCATCACGAAGTCAAATCAATAGAAAATAATAACAAAACATAATGAATTTAACCAAATCAATAAAGCAGAGGAAGAATGCAGCTCAAAAGTATATTGTGAAAGTATATTGATTAAATATTAGTTATTTTTATATATGTTGCTGTATGGAAACCAAACAGGAAACAATAGCTGCTAATATTTCTGTCTGTCAAGTTGAGATGAACTTTGTGAAATCAGTTAAAGTCGTATGAAGTCCACGCTGGAGGGAGTTGGTTAGATTCATGGAGACTTCTTCAAAAAGCTGGATGTCACAAAACATGATTAGTTAGTTTTGAGAAAATTTGGCGGCTCATTTCTGCCTCACTTCTGGTGTTCAAATGAAATCAAAAAAGCAAAAGTCTCAAAAGTTTAAATTAAAGGCCGAGTTTCTGAACACGAGCAGCGAAAAGTGAGACTAATTTTACGTCCATTTAAGTTTCTTCTCCACAGAAAAGCTTGAAGACACAGATGTTAGACTGGATACGCTTCACAACCCTCACATCCACAGCCTCTAGCATCTCTGTGACAGCAGAGCCTTAAGCTAAATGCTAACATCAGCATGCTAACATGCTCACAGCAACAATGCTAACATGCTGATGTTTCAGAGGTAACGTTCATCATGTTCACTTGTGTTCATCATCCAAGTTTAGCATGAATGAGAGAAAACTTTGACCTGCTGGTGGCGCTAAAGAGAAGTCAGGGTCAGGGAGTCGTCCTCTGGAGACGATGATTGTCTCTTCAGAATTTTTATGTCAATCCATTCAGGAGTCTTTGAAATGTTTCCGTCTGAACCCAAGAGGTGGACTGATCGTCATCCTGAGATCCCCACTGCTGGCTCGGCTGAAAACACAGATCTGCCTGGATACATGTATGAACGTAATCAGCTGTTGCACACAGAGTTAATTAATTACTTCTTCATATCGCTGCAACGTTGTCTTGTGATATGTTGTGTATTCGAACAGTGGATCAGACAGTAAAGCGTCATTCACGTCTAATGTTGTTGTCAGGTGAGGTCTCCAAGAGATGCTTCTTAATCTCACAACAGAAGAACAATGTCGTCGTTTGCCAACCAGAAAGAAAAAAGGACACCGTGTCCAG
Organism: Pagrus major; assembly: GCF_040436345.1. Lineage (NCBI taxonomy): Eukaryota > Metazoa > Chordata > Actinopteri > Spariformes > Sparidae > Pagrus > Pagrus major. The sequence continues at coordinate 2,725,792 of NC_133225.1, read as the reverse complement.
TGAAACATTAGAAAACCATCTGAACACACTTCTGTCTGCAGCCACGTATCTCTGTGATACTCCCTGTACCTCTGTGGATCTGAACACTGTGTCTTTCTCCTTTCCTTCTCTGGGAAGATGAACTAGACTCAATTAAGATCACATCAGCCGTTCAAAGATCGGCTCAGAGGAAATGTATTGGACTTACTGACCCTTAAATCAATCATGGCATCCAGTGAGTCACTCTGGACGCCACCGTGGCCTTCAGAGGGTTCAGCCGTGACAGCTGAGGAGGAAATATTCTCAAGATTTTCAACTTCGTCCATCAACAGTCTCAAGATGGAGGTCATCTCATTGTGCGCACAAAGGTGCACATTGAGACCATGTCAAGCACGGACATAAACACAACTATAAATTATGTTAATGTTCACCAGGATCAGACTACATGAATTTAATGTGTCTGTCACCGTGTGAGATGAGGTGATCCTGGCGCCTGCTGTGATTATCTGAGACATGTCCGACTGCTTCATGTTAAACCCCGACTGATCGCAGCTTGTGATCCTTCAAGACTGAAGGTGATCAGGGAGGAGCGGGCAGAGACGAACCAAACAAGTAGGCCTACTTAAGTAAAAAATACTAAAATAGTTCTGCTATCAACCATCATCAACAAGCAGAAAGAAGCTGCTCATACTTTGACTCCTTTGTCCTTTAAACAGTAAGATGGACTCAGAGCGTTTAGTTACAGGATGTTTGCTGCTGAAGTTATTTTAGTCTGATAATCCAACTGGGACTGTGACTGTGGTTTATGGAGAAATATATTAAATATATAAGTATATTTATAATAAAGTCCCCTGAAGAGTTTGCTAATTTGTCCCGGGGGCTTCGTGTACGTCTGGCTGCTGTGTGCTCGGATGTTTTATTTATTTATTTATTTATTTATAGAAGAGAGATGAGACTCTGTGTTTATTTTTATTCATTTAATAGAATATATATCATATTAGGCACGTACAAAAGGTGCTTATGGTATATATTTATGATAGTCCACAATAAGGTTGTAGTCGATCATCTCTAATTCATTCACTGTAACCAAGGCTGTTGTCAAGGCGACAGTGAGAGTCAGTACAGTCTTACTCTAAAGTATCTTTCCACACATTTGCACATAAAACTACATGTCTACAATTATTTTTTATAACATGACAAAGACCGCATGAGTAGCTGAGCTCGATCTCAAACTACCTCATTCATTCTGTTACATTAATTATTATGTATAAATGAAAAAAAAAATGTGTTCTTTCATTCACTTTTAATTTAAAGGAAAGAAGTAATTTGATTACCTGATAACCAGACTGAACTGCCATTTCATTCAGTCTGACGGTAGAGCTGCCCCATACATCCAAAATCTCATATCCGATATAGATACATCGTGCAATAAAGCACATTTCCTGTGAATGTAATGAATAAAGTTTATATCAGAGTCCTTCTGTTCAGAATGAACCTGTTTTGTGTCACCACTCGCACAAATGACGGAAAAAATAAGTAAAGATTGTGATTTGCGTTTGTCACACAATATATATCATCATAGACAGAAATACATGTTTTTATATCATTTACAATTTTCTTGAACCATCAGTAGTGGCTCACATTTCTGTCCAGCTAATGTCATTTTCAGTCGACACAAGCTGTGATAGCGGGCAACAAGTTTGACGTGGAATAAATATGTCAATTTAAACACATAGTATGTCATTTCTGCAAAACAAAAGATGTTTTGGGAGGGCGAGGCGGAGTGGTGGTCAGAGCCGCTGTTCAGCTGCTCACGGCCGGCCAGCTCTGGAGGAGAGAGTCGGGTCCAGATCCAGACCTCCTGGAGTCACATCAGATTCTGCGCTGATCCGGAGCCGTTTACCGACGGGAGGAGAGCTCAGAGACTACTTTTTAACTTTTGGGATTAAAAAGTGGATTTATCTTCACTCCTGTTTATCACCCTGACTGCAGCAGTGATCCGGAGGTGACCTCCACTGTCGCGTGTTTCTGTTCTGTACTGTTGACTGCTGACTGGAGCTGGAGGGGAAATGTACGTTACAGAGAGGAGAGAGAGAACCAGAACCAGAACCAGAGTCTGAGAAGCTTGTAGCATTACTTGTAAAGTTGCTGGTTTACAGCTAATGTACAGTGAAGTCATCTGGCTGTTTGCAGCAATTAAACACTTGGTGAGAAAAGTGAATGAACACGAATGAACACATGTATTTTTGCTTGGCACTCTGAACACTACTTTATTGGCTCTGGCACAGTGATGTTTCCACTCTTCATCTCTGAGTTACTGTTTCTCCAACCTGGTAAACAGCCACTGATCACAACACTGGACCTGTTTTTATTTTATTTAAAGGGAGTCAGAGTTTTACCTACCCAACTTTCCTGTGAATTTGATGGTGGCGTATAAATTATTAATCCGGGTAAGAGAGAGTTGAGTAATTCAAGGGTACAAATGACTAAATGGAGAGAAGAAAATAGCTACACTGAGCAGACAAATCAATTTCAAAGAATTATTCTCAGTTTGAGGGGACGATTTATCAGAAATGTCTCCCCCTGACACCTACCAGGCTCTGTGTGATGAAGAGAGACACAGGGGAGACTGGAAGAGGGGAAAAAGAGACGAGGGGTGGGGGTGCAGAGAGAGAAATTGGAACAGAGCATCCTCTCTGTGTTAATCAGCAGGGATTGTGACGGCAGCGGAGGACACACGGCTGTGATCGAGTCCTGCTGAATAACAAAGAATCTCTGTCTGTGCAGCTCGGGCTTATCTGGCTGCCTGATGAAAATTACCCCTCATACTGGACTCATATACTTTAATCAGATATGACCCAAGCCAGACAAATGCTCAATTCCACCTCTTCGCTCATCCATTCTCTGTATCCTCCCTCCCTCCTCCGTCCTGCAGGCTGAATTAAGCCCTCTCGTGTCACTCGGCGGCCCTCGTCCTCACAGCCAGCCCGGATGAAAAAAGTTATTTTCTCGCCCTAAAAGCACCAAGGTCACGCTCTCCCTCTCTGATGTCAGGTCCTGATCCTCAGAAACCCTGAGGTGAGCCGGGTCTCAGGAAGTGGATTCACTTTCAGTACACACTCTCTGCGATCATTATCCTCAAACCTTTTGGCCCTTTCCCTGACATCTCCTCTAAAAATGAACTTCTTAGGCCTCAGTGGATCTGCTGTTTTTATTCGTTTTTCTTTCTGAATGTATTATTCCAACACCTGTGGCTCTGGTTGCTTTACATTTACACCTGGACAGTGTGAATAAAAACAGGTGTGGCCCCGTAAAGCAGACTATTCATCCATCCATCTGTGAGACTATCACAAGTAATTCATTTCAGTGAACTGTGTTCATCTTAATTATAGTGAGAGTGTGTGCATGTGGCCTGAGGCTGCTCATAAGAGATGGATCGGATCACAAAAAGCTCATAATTTGGTGTAAATCTGAGGACGGAAAACAGATGAAACAACGGAGGACGGAAAGCGTCGGTCAGCTCTAATTAAAAATTTAAACCTACTTTGTCAGAATAGGACAAACTGATCCACTGTGTCACTGTCACATTTGGCCTCGGCCACTCTGATCAAGATCAAGCGACTTACAGTAATTCATACACTGATGGCGGTGGCTGCCATGCAAGGTGCCGACCAGCACATCAAGAGCAGTTCGGGGTTCAGTATCTTGCCCAAAGACACTTCGACACGCAGACCAGGGGAATAAAACCAGCGACCTTCATGATAACAAGACACTGGCTCTACCCCTGATCCACAGCCAGCCATTGGAGAGAAGAAGAAGAAGAAGAAGAAGAAGAAGAAGAAGAAGAAATTACATACATTATACATCAATGTTAAACCTTTGAACTTGTCATATTCTTACATGTCGTCAGAGTTTTATAATAAAAGCGGTGTTGTGGCTCGCAGCCTTCCTGAGTCACCTGCAGGGTATCTGCGTGATCATGTCAGGAGCAGGTCAACTTCATCTGCTCCTCCATCCCTCCTGGATATTCTGCAGGTAAATAGGACACTGGGCATATTGATTTTTTCACCAATGAAATGAAATTGGTTTGATGTATTTTGAGTCCCTCCATCAGATCTACAGCGTCCTCTTCAAGCTGGAGGTCAAAGGGACATCTGTCCGCTAACTCGTGTTTACATTGAAGCCTGGTCTGTAATGTGATCAGTGAAATGCACGAGCACACCGGCATAAAGCAGAACACCCGGGGTGACGTTTTTATGAATTTTTATGTGCTGGGTTTTATGTTTGGTTTTGTTTTTTTGTAGTTTAGCGTCAGAGTCCAGGTCCCTGCTGGCTCTAATGCTCGTGTGCTGCTGGCAAATAACTAAACAGAGACACACTAGTAATGTGTCATATATTGCATTTTGAAAGTACCTCGCCCAACATACAGCCAGTTACCTTCATTTTAAAGTAATATATTACATTACAATATTACTGTCTGCAAAGAGTAATATATTACTTATTACACCACTTTAGTTACTTTCAACAAAATGTCCAAATAACCTCTATAGAACGATTTAATAGCCTAGACCTTTTTAAATAAATGAATGTGCTTGGACTCAGAGATGAGCAGGCAGACAAAGGATCACAGTCTGATATATTATGAGATAGGAATAAATATCTTTAATTGCAGGCTCAGTCATATGAAACACAACAGACCTATAGCTTCTGTAATGTAGCCTATAATGACATGACGAGACAAAAACCTTTTTATTTTAGTCCACAGAACAAGGAATGCATGGTGTGATTCAAGAATGCAAATTAAAGTGCACTCGGAGGAACTTATACGCTCGGCTGTATTAAACACACAGAGCCTATATTAATATGGTCGTGTTGGTGTGGATGGGTTCTTAAAAAACAACGATAAACGCTTCACTTCGGTCTGTAATGCAGATTGTGCAATGCATCACTGTAACGCTTTGCTTTTGTAACATGTTACAAGTAATCGTGGTTTGGAGCGATAGAAAGCATCCTGACTGGAAACATCACAAACTGGTATGGTTCGTCGACTTCGTTCGACTCTCAACATTATTCTGTTTTTTTAAACCCTTGTCGTTCAAATTGAGAATGGAACTGGATCGGGACCTGAAAACCAAGAGTCAAATCGTATTGTGGGTTTGGAGAATCGTGACAGCCCCGAGCCTGCATCACCCGATTGTAAAATGAAAGGTGTCAGCTGACAGTCAGGCTTCATGTGGCTGTGGAGGGACGAGGCAGGTGACTTGATCCCTGTTGCACTGAGAATACTGTGAGATTATACAACAGCTCTGCTTCCTCCCTCTCTTCCTGGGGACTCTTCACGTAAACACCTTTATTAGAGTTTATAAATATAAAATAAATTATATCCGGACCTACATTCTGATTTATATTCTGTAAGCATGTCCATAAACAATGACAGTAGCTGTTTGTGGCAGCACGTGTCGGATCTGAAGCTACAGACGACACAAAATCTGGATTTAACTCTCATGATCATTATTATCCTCTGATATGACAAGCAGCAGCTACTGCCATCGCATTAATCACATCAAACAGGAGATTAATTTCAAAAATGGACATCACTGTTTGTATTGTGATCCTAATATTTAAAATGGAAAAAGAAAGGTGAGCGTGAATTTAGGAAGTGAATGAAAACTCGGTTTAGTGGATTGTTTTTTCTGTCACGCTGCCGTTTGTGTTTCAGCGCTCAGTACAGTCTTGTCCCTCTGTCCTGCGTTCACCTGCTCCAGGTGGTCTTTCCACGTGGAGAAGAAGCTGACATGTGGCGAAGTCCAACTCTCTGCTCACCTTTGAACTTTTGTATCGCCGCGAACACCTTCGACCTCGCGCCAGCTGCAGCGGCTGCACGCTGAGGGCTCGGATCAAAAGTACCAACAGAAGGGCCGTAACTGAGCTGATTCTGTGTTCGAGTTATTAAACATTCACTATCTGTGATATAATATGTGAAACATTAACATTTATTAAATGCTATGCACACATTAAAGGAGCACTTTGTAAGATACGGCCAGAGATTTAGTTTCAAACATAAAAAAAATTGATTGTGAGGAAACAACAGAGTGGACATTTTTGCACTGTGTTAGCATGCTAACCAGCTAGCCCCGGCCCGTCCTGTCTCCTAATATCACTTAGGACGTCAGGCTATCACCTCTTGAGGTACAGTCAGCTGGGAGATATACGCGAGTGGCAAGTTCAGCACTTAGTCTAGTATGGGTAGGTATTTCAAGCATTTGAGTTTTTAATCAAGCGTAACCTCCATCTTTCCCTAAACTACATGTATGTTGTGGTGAGCAGATAGTCACTGAGCTGCAGAAGTGTTCAATTTAAACATCTTGTCTGCTGGTAGGATATAGAGAGAGTGCTCCTCTTATCCTGCTGCCTTCGTCTTGTCTCTAAGACCTTGTGATTACAGCTTGACCTTGTGTTGTACACTTTGGATTCACAGTAAAAAGTATTGTTTAGGAGACCATCAGAGTCAAAAGTATTGGCGTTTCGTGCTTCCTTTGATTTCCCGCTGTCACATAGAGGCGCGTCACGTCTGCTCCTGTGAGCCTCATGAAACGATCATCAGTCATCCAGCGGAGGAAAAAGCAAACTGTTGGTGCTGCAGATCAGTTGGTTTGGATCATTAGGCGTGCTGAGGGGGACTCCCTGTGCCAGATGTGCTGTGCCTCTGGTTCAGCTGTGGGACAGACACATCCGAACATTAACTCACACACTGACAGCGTCTCTTTATTGCTCGTCACTGAGAGTAATTAGCTCGGCCGTCCCGGAAAAGCCTCCGGGAACGCAGTGAGGAAAACGGGTGAATCCCCGTTAACGTTCAGGTAAAAACTTGTCTCTGCTCCAGCGTCACGTCCGAGGTGAAGACAGCACCAGCATACGCATATTTGTAGCCAGTGAGGGGAAATTAAAGTGGCTCGTGATTCCCTGCAATGGAGGGGGACTGTACTAATAGACATTTATGTGAGTGAAGTGTGTTTTACGATGAGTTATTAATTAAGCTCGTCTTAGTTTGGTTAAAGAGATAAACCTGAATTCAGACGGCGTACGGTTGTATTTTATATAAGTGGAAGAATTTTTCCTTTTGTGACATGTTGTGGTTTGTCTACTTGCATCGCTCCCTCCCAGGTCGATAGTCCGGTAGTGTGTGAAGCATTGTTATTTTCAAGTCTTGTACTGTTTGCAGGTTTGAGATTACAGATAAGAACATCTGTAACATCTGCAACTTTGCATGCTGGTCCTCGCATCACCCTTACAGCTGTCATCTGGGTTTTTAGTCATAAATGTTTCAAGAACGTTTGAGCAAGAAGTATGAAAGTAAACAGATGAGAAAAAAGCAAAAAAAAACAATGTAGATTGTGACAATCGCAGTCTAACGCTACAGACAAAGAAGTAAAGGTGCAGCAGCTGTTGTTGGCTGACTCGGTGAGAAAATGCGATAAAAAAAAAAGCTTTTCTGGACCACTGATGGGCATCAGAAGGAAAAATATGACAATATTATAATCTGAATTGTGGTATATTCACACGTCCGGTTCTCTGCTGCAAGTTAACTGGAGAGTTGAAGGTTATAATAATCAATCACAGTGATGATTCAAACTTTGAAAGTAAGACATGAGCTAGAAAAAACACCTTTGCCCTGAGAAATTGTTCGGTGTCTTATTTGAACAAAGATTTGTGGATTGAGGGATACAAAGAATAAAATAACAAAATCAAACCTAAAAATTATTACCAGAGTAAAATCACATCAGAGGAGGGGAAATAACATTTATTGACGCATGTAGTTTGATCACAGGAATAATTTCATTCTTTCATTAAAGCGGCTCGCGGGTGGTTTTTATGGGATATATTTGCATCCCATCTCTTCTCTCTTTGTGTCGGAGAGGTGGACACACAAGGTAAAGTCAGAGTGAGTGACTTCGACCTTTCTGTTCATCTCAGCTGATAGTAATGTCACTGTGATCAATACGGCATTAATGAATTCCCCTCGTGCTCTCTCCTTCCACTGGACTCCAAGGGTACCCGTCTCAGCCCGTTCAGCAAAGTCACTCCGCCTCTTCGGTCGCCTTCGTCATGAATCATTAAAGAGTCGATCTCCGCTCTGCTGCTGCATCCCAAACATGTCGGGGGGGGTTCCCTCACATCATCCGGTCGATACAGTTTAAAATTGATTAGGTGTTAGTTAAATGTTTTTAATCAGTTTGACATGATAACCTCATTGCTCTTGTGTTAATAGAGACTTTGCGATTTAAAGTCAACAGGCGAGAAATCACATTTAGACTTAATACGACCTCAGAATTAAAAGGGGCACTCTGTGGTAAAGAAATGAAAACCATCATTTTTATATTTACAATATTAATGAGGTAATAATACAAACCTTTTCCATGAGTGCTAAACAAGCTGTTCTCAGAGGAAAATAAGGTCCAAGAACACTGTCTGAAGGTAGAAAGGTGGCAGGGTCCGCCACATATAAACCAAGTAAAACAGTATAAATTGTGTTGTCCTCTAAGATCAGTTTGTTTATTCAGTCATGTAAACAAAGAGAGTTTGTTTAAAAGATCTTTCTCTTCTGATCAACATTTCTTCAACAAAACTACAGACTGCTCCTTTAAATAAATGTAATGCAAAGCTTTGAAATGTCAGCTGAAGAAACGTAAGTATATAAACTCTTATCAGAGTCAGTAAATTGTGTAAAGGTAAACACTGGTGCCAAGGCTGTCCTTTTAAAAATCAACATTTTTCGCAGAATGTCTTTATTGCTTAATGCAATTTTGCTTTAGAGGAGATTCATTTTGTGATCTTCCCTCCCCTCGCGGTGTCCTCCATCTCAGATGTGATAATGGAAACCTCCGGCAAATGGAATTGTTTTTGAAAAGCCTTCCCAGGCTGTCTTTTCCCTGATGAAACACATTTGTTCTGCTGCTTTCCCTCCTCAGACATCCTCGCAGGGGAAAATGGTCTTTTCACAGCCTCCTCCTCGACGTGTCAGAGAGACAAAATCTGCTCTCTGAAAATTTAATTATCACAAATGGTGAGTTGGAGGAGCCGGGGCTTGCACAGACAGGGCGGCCCTGTTCAGTTACAGAGGGAGATTCCCCCGATGTCAACACACGGACATCGGACCGAACCACCTCGGTGCAGTTAGACCAGCGGGTTTTCAGGAGACACAACTGGCTTGAACACTTGGTAACTCTCATTCTGTCCCAGTGTTGAAAATAGCTTGATTTGACAAAAAAATCTGCATCTTAGCAAATCCGTTTATCTGTAATTAAGTCCTAAATCTTGTCCGTATGATTATTTCCCCATTTTCTAAAACAAATCAACTTGTTTCATTAACTTTCTTGATACTGATGCATCAGTTTGATTTGTTTGTTATTATTGTTTTCTCTTTAGTTAATCAAAGTATGCAGAACCAAAGATATTCATTTTTTACCCACACAGTTTTCTTCAGTGTAAAAAAACCTGGTGCCTACATTTCCCACAATGCAACATGACTGCCAACAGTTCAGTCTGAGCTTCAGGTGTGTTATAGCAGCAGCTAGTGTAGCGGGACCCTGTAGCCTGCAGCAGAGACGAGGCGCAGCTTCATTCAAACACATTAAACAATTTGTATTCGTTTCAGACTTGTGGCCTTCAACCATCCGACAGTCGACAGGTGAAATCAGACATCATGACATCATCAGACATCATGACATCATCAGACATCATGATCCTGAACAGATGGTTCTACAGAGAAAAGTTAGAAGGGATATTCAAACAGATTAGTTCTTTACATGGAGTTGGAGGAAGTACAAGAAACAGATTAAAAACAAAACATTTAAAATCAAAGCAGCAGTGACCGACGTTTAGTCCCAAAAACACTGGAGACTACATTTCCCATGATGCAACACAATATTGTCTTTTCATTAGACCCTCCCTAACTGTTAAATACCATGGATGTAGAAGGACAACTGGTTCAAGCGTTGGCGGTGGTTCCACCTTCATTCCTGTACTCCAACACTCCACACTGCCAGCTGTAACCAAACCTTCACAGTATGAAATACACTGTGAAGTAGACGTTTAGAGATGGGACAGTAACTTTGCTGGATCATCCTGAGGAGAGAGGCGAGCTGAAGGCAGAGCAGACAATAACTTTCAATTAATCATAAGATAAAGATTATTTTCCCTCGTAATTTGACTCCAGCTCATTCTCTATAATGATGCCATTCGTCAGTGTCTGCAGGATTGATAAGGACTGTTGTTGTTTGTGTAGCAGTTATGTAACAGCGGTGATTGCAGCAGTTTAGATTTATGCGGATGAACGTCTAACCTTCGTGTGGTCGTCATTGTCGTGCCGTGTCGTTCATACCGAGGTCCCTCGAGGTGAACAGCGAGGCTCTTTGAGGCCGCGATTCGTCTCCTGCCACTTACCGTCCAATCTCTGCAAAGTGATGCAGGACGACGACGGGAGGGACTGAAACAGCGCGAGCCCACAGAACAGGATGTCAGGACGGTAAAAAATGACGTTCGGTAATGTGGATTTACTCACAGCAATCACATTGGTTTAATGTCATTACGGTGACACTGATGGAAACAGCTGGCAGCTCGCACGAAAATGTCACTGAGCTCAGAAACAGGAATGTAACTAAATTGGATCTCTGGCTCTGTGCTGGAGCCAGAGCCTTAAATGGTAATGATTCACCTCACAACAATTATCATCTTAATTTGATGATTTGGTGTTGAGACGGTGCAGTGTGTGTTTCATTGTGTACATCCGTGTTTGTGTGGTGATGCGGAGCTATATGCACCACAATGAGCTGATGACTCCACTGGAAGGTGTTAATTATCTCTGTCAGCTGACTGAAATGTTGCCACGAGATGATATTTTGGAATATATAAATCATTTTCAGTATTTAAAGAGTTCATTTTCTGATTATCTTCAGCTGATTAGTAATCCTTTTCTTGTAATAATATTTGTATCATTCCCTTCAGGCACCAAACTGTCACTGTTGTTTTTAACCATGGACTTGGAAAATGTGCATGATTGGCTGGCAGACATTAAAAATGCGAGTGGAAACAATCATTGAGCTGCAGGCAACTCCAGCAACACTACCTGAGCTTCATAATATGTTGTCGTGCTTCATTGGAGAAAATCAGCACTTAAAAATTAAACATTTCTCCAAACCACAGATACGCACATATGCAGCATCATAAGCTATGTGCCATATCAACATCTCTACGAAACGTGTCTCATCACGTTCACGTTACATGTTTATTACCAGACCTTGAGTTTAGGTCGAGTCTGTGTTTCAAAATTTGTAAGTGTGACGTCTTTAACCCATTTTCTAGCCGTGTTTGTGGCGACCAAAACAAGTATTTTAAGCCAAAACATGATGTTTCCCGACCCGACCAAGTGGTATTTGTGCCTCAACCAAACCAGAGAATAAGCACAGCATTGTCACGACGTAGCATTTTAAATTGAACCTAAAAAAAAAAAAAAAAAACGTAAAGTTGCAACAAAAAAAATAAAGTTAATCCTGGAATAATAAAATAGTTTAAACTTAATCTAGTTGCAAATGTGAAAAATGTCTTGAGATAAATAAGTGATCAGGTTGTCAACAAGAAAATGGGCCTAAAAAATCTTAAAGCAAGTTTGTGCCTCAACTTATTTGCATGAATCTGAATGCTGGAGGGCGTTTTAGTCTCTGTTTGCCAGTTTATCAGCTGGATGTGTGTGTCCGTGTTTGTGTGATCATTCAGACTCAGCAGTACCACTTCATCATGAACACCTTGGTCTGTTGACATATTCTTAAATTTCACCATTTCGTGCCCTCCTGAGTGAAGCTACGTCTACTTGAATATTTCCTCTGACTGTGTATGAAATGTCGTGACCTGAAAGAATTTACTCTGTGCTCAGTTTGAACCTGCCTTGAGAAGAAGAAGGGTGAAGTCTGTCTCCTCTGCAGTCTCTGAGCAGCTATCTGTTCCCCACATCTGCCTTTGTTTAAGAGGGGAAGCTGCTGTGAGTGAGATGGAGGATATCGAGAGTGATGGAGTCGGCCGTCGGGGTTTGGCAGGGCCGGGGAGCCCTATCTCACTCTGACAAGGCCCTAAATGTCTGCTTGTCCAAAGGTTGTGGTTTCAATTTTCCTCCTCTCCGATCCAACAGGGACCAAGTACAGCCGCCACAACCAACACCACCACAGATTCCAATCTAAAGTCTAATGAACTGAGGGACTCTCATCGCCACTGTGTGTGTGTGTGTGTGTGTGTGTGTGTGTGTGTGTGTGTGTGTGTGTGTGTGTGTGTGTGTGTGGAAGTGGAAAGGATGATAAATTAGCAAACAAAACAACATCATAACAAAAAAAGGTGGAGAAAGTTCAGTTAAATATTGTCGGTGTTGTTTTGAGATTATTTTTTTTATTTCAAAAGCTGTTTTGTGAAGAAATGTTTATATGATATATATGTGAATCGATCTTTGGATTTAGATGAATACATTACTTTTTTCTTCAACTCAAATCCAAAAAAGATATTCAGTTTAAATTTAAAAGCTCAAACCAGCAAAGTCAGGACACTAACAATCGAGCCGATCCAACTTTGTCTCGTGATAAAATCGTCGCTCCTAACACACTCCTGTATGTTCACTAAAGAAACTGCCACAATCCAAACACTTTCCTCTCATTTATTTGGAGAAGTGGTGAGAGTGTGGATATCGGAGGTGAAGCACCAGATAAAAAAAAAAAAAAAAGGTGCTTCTGATGGTTATCAGCTCTTCTGAAGGAGGCGAGCAGACTGGTGATACTGACAGTGTTGAAGGAGAAACGGAGGCGCTGCTCCTCCCGCCTGGCTCCTGGCCACCAGCTCGCAGCTCGGGAGTGCAGTAAAAGAGAGTTATAATGTTATTGAAGACCTCAGCTCATGTGCTTCACTGACTCTCACCTCCAACACAGTCGTAAAAGTCACTTCCACTGAGGTAAATCACTAAGTGACACGGTGAGGAAGTGGACAAAACCTTGTAAATGAATGCCTCTTATACGTGATTACACAGCCAGAGAACATCAGCGAGTCAACCTCAGGAAATGAGTTTGGAAACAGCCATTAAACAAGATGTCAACGCACAAACAGGCATCTACACACAAGTCATTACATAAAACGTGACCCACACACCAACATAAATATCAATAAAGAGTCGCAGCTAAACAGGAAGAGGAAGCCACAAAGTCCCAAAAAGATGTTCTTCATTTCATCCTCTGAGAATAAAATGTGAATTTATGAGAAGAAGATCTTTTATAGTGGAAAGAAGTTTTTAAAGACAACTTTATCCCACAGAATACCGTCCTCTCTCCACAAAATAAATACAATACCACATTTTTAGGTCCCAAATGGTCACATAAAAAAAAAAAAGAGTTAAAGTTGAATCAAGAAGAGTTACTCATCCAACTCGATTAAAAAGTAAGTGCTGTGACTCAGATGTAAAGAGCAAAGGAGGAACGCTGGAAACAAAAATGCAGTTAATTCTGCAGCAGCAGCAGCGATCTGAAGGAGGGGAGCTTAAAACCGTCATTTCAATCCAACAAAGAAAGAGCATCGAGTACCTCTGGATAGTTGTGCTTCACGCTGTAATCATAACTTCATCTTTGCAGAAATGACTAACATCCGCTGATATATGGAGGCTTCTATGTGTGCGTTCTGTTTTTCGGACATTATGGGGACCTAAGACCGGTGACTCACTTTGTGGGGACGTTCATCTGGGGACAAAAAGCTGTTAGCTGCATGGTTAAAGTTGGGATGAATTCGGTATGGACAGGAAATGGTTATCTTTAAGTTTAGGATTTGAGATTGGTCACATCAGCATTTATAAACAATGTGCATTTATCTCAGCAGTGAGCTCGGGTCGGCGTCTGACCCGAGGCAACATGATGCAGACCCTCACAGCTACAGGGCTGAATTTAACTCCACAGGGAATCTTAATATGTGACAACAAAAAAACAGCAAAGAAAAGCCAAACAAACAAAAACACTTCTTCATGGCTGGATCGCCGAATGGGCCAGGCGTTCATTTTCCCTTCCAGTATGTTGCACTGAAGTACAGTACCAACTGAAGGAGAAAGACCCGGAAGAACCAAAGCTTTTTACACCATTTCTACCGTTTACCATGTGTCGGTCATCAGACTGAAGATGAGATGAGAAGATGTTAAAAGTCTGTATCAATGACATTCTGAATTAGACACATCGTTTGGTTTGAGCGATGATGATGATGGAAGCAGCGAAGGAGTGAGACATCTCGCTTCCTTCTCACCTTGTGAGTTGCACATTCGCAGGACTGTTCAGGCAGCTGGCAAGGCTGTGGTACTGACACAGAGCCCACTGACGATGTGACAGCAGCCGTGTTTCCAGAAAGCATTTTGAAGAATTTGCAAAAAAGTTTTTACGCTCGCTTGAGGTGGTTTTTTTGTCTTTGTGAATCAGAGTTAATGCGCAAAATGATTTGCCAAATAAACTCTGACGTAGCGAACATTCAGCTAACATGACTGATCAGCTGTTTCCACTGTCTGCGACAACATGTCTGGAAGCAGTCGGCATATGTGGACCGATCAAACTCGAGTGCTGCTTGAAATCACACAACTGGTCCACACTGGTGGTGCGGCGGTACTGGCAGTAAAATGCTTACAAGCCGGCCCAACCTACATACAAATATAAACAGAAAACATGTAAATCTAGAGGGGATGCCCAATGTCAGCTACTTGGACAATAAACCAATAAATAGATGCCTCTTCAGGGAAAAATTAAAGTGAAATGTGCTCCTACAAGCCCCAGTGATGTGTCAAAACTGAAGGTGTATGGGGGCTTCGGTTTCAAGAATAAACAGTTTCCTCACTAGAATGATGTGGAGCAGCCAAGAAAACACAATAGGGCCTAAACAGACCAGAGTTTCTGGCTGCCAATCTAGTGGGATGAGGTTCAGAGTGAGTCAGGGACAGATTCAGAATGAGTGTGAGAGTCACCTGGGTGTCATTCCCCACCTCTTTTAAGCCTTCACCAAAGGGCGTCGTCACACCGTGATTGGCTGGGAGGGGAATGCCCCAAGCTGCTTCCACTCCTCAATCAGGAGTCAGTCTCCCCACCTGCACACAGGTGATCTGAATCCACTGCAGTTAGTCCAGAGGGATTTTGAAAATCAGCCAAAACAAAAGAAAGATAGCAAGTCTCAAACAATGGGACTGCTACACATGTTCTTTTTTTCATCACAGCTGAGAAACATCTGAAGTAGCAATTAAACCCGATTGTAACGATTCACATTAAGAAGATCTAGTAGAACTTAAATATTTCAGCTGAAATTGGGCCCAGACGGTGAATATGACTGAATTACTCAAAGTGATTGTAACAGAAATTGTCCCAGGTATAGTGCAAAGAAATCTTAGTTTTTCTGTTTATGCATTTTCTGTCTAAGAGGAAAAGATTTGCTTAAAATCGTTTTCTTTGTTTCAGGTTGTATAATTCTCCATTTCTTGAAGAACCCTCTTGTTTTAGGTTGAATGAGGGTGGAGATGAACGGTGGAAACTTCCCCGTATTCTTCTTTTTAATGTTAATAGTTAAGGTAAGATTGATGTGGTTAGGTGCAGAATATATAATGTCAGGTTGACGCTCCAGATAATTAATACAGGTCACAAGTCCTCAGTTATACTCCTGTGTGTGCTGACAACAGCTCTCCACATGATGCAGCCCCACTCTGATAATGTAGATCAGACCTGAGTGTTATTTCCATTTTTAAACTCACTGGTCCAATTAATAAATACATGACATCAGATCGCTGAAGTGATGAGTCGACTGACACTCGCTGCTCTGATCACTGACAAAAGACAAGAGTATATGTGGGATAGATGAGGACGCAGCATCTGGCCCTTTCACGCCTCATTGAGTTGATGGAATACTAATAAAAGCCATATGACAACAGCATACTAAGTGTGTAATTAATATTCTAAAATATTCCTGCGCTGCATGTGGCAGAGACCCGTTCGAGGCTCCCTCGCTGGCAAAGTGACGGCGCTGTCTCTCGGTAAAGAGGAGGCGTCCTTATTAACCTTTTTCCCTGAGCTGTGCCTCCGACAAACCAGCCGGCTCCGCTCGGCGCTCAGAGTACACACGGCCGCCGTTTGTCGTCCCGTCACCTGACGACTGTCCTGACAGCAGATAAATAATCTCTTCTGCAGCCTTTTCTCCTCCGAGCTGAATGGCCAAAAGGAGCTAATTGATTGATTCGGAGATGAATCAAAGTGAAGTGGTGAAGAGTCGTTACACAGTCAAATATATAGTTTTTACTACCAGGGTCTGAAGATCTTTCAGATGAAGGTCAGGCAATGTGTTGTAATGAAGAGGCCCAGAGTTTTTGAGAACATACTGTGTGTTCAGTATGAAAGACTGGAGCAGCACGAGGTCGTCTCAGGGGAGGAGCTGAACGTGGAGGATGGACACACAATGACTTTAACACCGACTGTGTTTACGTTCACAAAATTTGACGGTTTTGGCCTTTATTCCAAAAAAAGACAATATTCCTACGAAGCTGTTCACGTGGCTGATTAAATGAAAGCTGTGCTAATATTCCTGTTTCCATGCAGCGCTGCATAATGTGGACTCACGTCTTTTATCATGATCAAAAATGGAAAAGGTGTCACTTCTGGAGCCGACTGCCATTTTGTGTCAAAATAAAAAAAGTATTCCACCGGTGACGGACTTGTTCGACCACGCGAACGCAGCCTCTCTCTTTTATTTGTTCAACCACCTGCTTGAAAAGGTTGGTGCTGCGATATTTGTGCACATCCAAAAATCTAGAAATCCAACGTATCCATGTGTTACAAAGTTAAAGAAAACACTGCGATCTTCAAGTATGATGCAAGAAACATTTACAGACAGAAATGTTTAAGATGGAAGAACGAGGCTGTGCATCAGTGACTGAATTATACAATTAGATATACACGAGCCAAAGATAATAGTGATGGTATCCTGACAGGACTGTGGCAAGTTTAATCTCTTTATCAGCTGTTTTTGAATTTTACTACGTTCCGATTTTCATCATTTCTCTTCTCTGAAATGTCGGCGTGTGACCTTGTTGTGCAGTTGGATAGAAATAGCCACACACACACACACACACACACACACTCAGCACTCACACATTTATTGTATGTGTCTGTCTCCTGGATATCCTCCGGCAGACAGATAAGAGGCAGCAGAAGAAGCCCGGGAAGGCCCTCTGCTGTAGATGATTGTCAGCTCCAGAAACTCAGAGCAGATTTACGTCAGTCTGCCGTGAACAGCAGCCTTCCTCTGGGCTCACCGCACTAACGTGTTGTGTGACTTTAATATTTCATTGTGCAAGCTGTGGTGTATCTGTCTGAGGAAGGTGGCTTTATTAGTGCAGCGACTGTTGGAGAGATTAGTCTGCAGATGTTTGATCCTGCATGTTATTACAGCTCTATGATGCCTGGTGAGCTCAAACACTGAGGAGTGTTTTACCTACTTATTAACAAAGACATTTTAAAATGTATGACTTTTATTAGCTTAATGTTTACCTGAACTGCCTGTAGGCAAAAAATCTTGCAAATTAATGGAAAGTTTACACATTAAAGTCATAGATTTAAAGGAATCGATAGCATTTTAATGTTCTTACGCTACGAAGCTACAGCTAACAGCTACAAATGAAGACTGGAAACAAGGAAACAACGAGCCTGGCTCAGATTAAAGGTAGAAAATACACCTCAGTAATGACTGATGTACGCCCCTAGTGGTCAACACGAGGAAACGCATTTCTTAATTTTAATTTTTTAGACGTTTAAACGACTAAAGTTACGCGTGCGCTCTCTGTTACACAGCTAGCATGCTACTAATTTAGCTAGCTAAATATGCCGTCAAGCATTTCACTGAGCAGATTTTTACATTTTTTTCTAACTTGCTAAGTTCACATTTTTTCAACGCACTCAAAACATGTTCTGCAATCGGAAAAAAACAAACTGAAGGAGGAGTTAGTAAAAGTAAAAGTAAAAGTAGTAAAAGTACAATAATTAAAGTAGCAGAAAATGGAAATACTCAAATGAAGTATAAGTACCTCAAAATTGAACTTAAGTACAGTACTTGAGTAAATGTACCTAGTTACATTCCATCACTGAGTTGTGTGAATATGTAATAGATTACAGTGGTTCCAACAGTAATGAATGGGCTTTTGGTTGACTGTCATACGCACACTGAGCTCTGTGGAAACGAGGCTTAAAACTCACTAATCACCACTTTACATCTTGTTTGTATAAAAACACTGAACTGTCAGAGTGTATGTTCTGTATTGTATTGTATGGACTACCTGTTTCCTCCTGTTTCCAGTCTTTGTCCTAAGCTAAGCTAACGGCTGCTGGTTGACGCAGTCTGAGCATTCGACTGTCAGAGAAAGTGAATATTTCCCAACACGTCCACACTGTTTCTTTAAGGAACCCCTAGTGTACATTAAAGAACATATTTTAATGAGTTTTTGTCTACTATTGATTGGATTCTGCATCTATTTTTTTTTTTTCAAAAAAATGTGTTTATCACTAATAAATGAGTGTTTTAAGACCAGCAGAGCTCTGCAGGATCTCTCAGCGGGTCAACAAGATACAACTCCTCCATATAAAAAGCTTTAATTAGCTGCTTTCATCTTCTGTTTGTGAACGGCTCCCAGAATGTCCTGCTTGTTCCCAGGCCTTTGATTAAAGGAGATATAAAAGAGGTAAAAAGTAAAGAGAAAAGAGGATAATTAAACAAAGCAGCCTTTGAAAATCCAGCCATACTTGCTTATCTGCGAGACACTGGGCACAATTTGGACAGTTTACCAGTCAATCTCACACACATTCACACACTCATATTCACACCCATAAGACCTTCACCTGCAAAACTGACATAGCGGTGTAGGCAGAGCGTCACAGAAGCTTAAGGCCTCCGACCAAGCTGCTGTATGAGATGCTGATTGAGTTGAGAGTGAGAAAGTGGTCCTCACTGTTTACCGTGTATTTTTCTTTAAGATAGATCATTCTTAACCATTTTTGTGTGTGACCATGTTCTCCATCTTGTGTATTAGCATGCTAACATTTGCTAATTAGCACTAAACACAATGTACAGCTGACACTGATGGGAGTGTCTTTAGTTTTACAGATATTTGTTTATGAACTAAAGAATGGGGCAAATTAGAAATTTGGCCTCATGGTGGCGCTACATGAAAAGTCAGAGGATCACATGTGAGTGGGATTCGTCCTCCGGGAGATCACAAATATCTGTAAAAAGCTTTGCAGCAATCCAGCTATTGAGTTGCTTCATTCATTCATTCATCTTTTGGTGAACCCTCATATACGACGGCCTCGAGTCCATCAAAGCGAAGGAACGAATAAATAAATACAGAGACGTACTAACAGAACGCTGAAATACCATTGTCAAAATAACTTTCGGATTCAGGAGCTAACATGGCTTTAACAAAAAATAGTCGGAACTAAGACATTAATAATAAATCTGCTCCTTTTTCCGTCCCCCAGTAAGCGACGCAGTGAGCCTGTAGGTACAAGACCAGAGTCGTGGAGCCGAATGAAACGCCGCCATGATTAATACAATCAGTTACGACTGTGTTTGAAAAGTTTAAACATCCAGAGCGAGAAAGGTCTAAAGCATAATAACATTTATGGCTCCTTTTGGTCTTTTAAGAATCCGTTTCAACAGTTTTACACCTTAAATTCACTGACTGAATAATACGAGTCTGAGCGTGTAAAGCAGAATTGTGACCCGAGCCTGCCGGGTTGAAGATGTGCTGTGCGGGAGGGTATTGTGGTGTTTTTGTCTGGCTTGCCGCCTGCTCTGTTGCCATGGACGATATTATCTGCTAAGCTGTCTCGCCCTGTCAGCGCCTGCTGCATCATAGTGTGCGGCCCGTTGAAGAGAAAAAGCAGGTCACTTTGAAAGCTGCAGGTCCTCCCTGTCCACTGCAGAGGGGTCAGGAAAAAGCAATTTGCATTTTAACACGAGGAACAGTGTGAGTGGAGTGTCGCTGCTGCTCGAGCTCCCTGAAGGGCGGAGCAGAGCCCTGCTATCACATTTGACACCTCCTTAATAGAGAGGCATGGCTCCGCTGCAGCCTAGATTTATAATCCTGGACTGATACATGCCTTTGATTTATTACATTTCAGTGTTTATTTTTCTGTTTATTCGATGAACACGACTTCAGTTTATTCTGCTCAGTGAGAGTTCATAATCTAGTTCCCAATATTAATAAATCTAACATTTTTTCTGTATATTTGACTGAAAGCCATCACTTTGTGTACTTGAGGGATATATTTCCTCTTTGACCTCCAGCGACATGCAGCCGAACGTCTCTGCAGCTCCACTGGAAGTTCAGTTCCTGCAGTATCGGATGATTTTGAGCCTGTAAATGGATGACAGCTGCCACTTGTGAGGGGCACACAGAATGTTATCTGAATAACGGTCGATGTTGAACCATCGACGCTTTGATTCATAATTCATTCATACAACTGAAAGTTTGCAGCGTCGAGATCAAATTAATTCTCATACGTGCAATAACTGGACCACGATCAAAGGTATTTTTGTTCTTTCCAATGAAATCTGAGTGAGATTCTTTGAGGTTTTCAGTCACTCGAGCAGCGTCTGCAGATGGCAGTGTTGGTCCAACGCTTTGGTCCAAAGGGAAATATCTTGACAACTACTGAAGAAATCGCTGTTGACTCTAGTCAGACACTAATAACCCCACAAGGGGAATCCTTATGACGCCATCCTAACTGTTCAGTGTCAACAGGAGGTAGAGGAACGGTTGTCCAACACCTCAAGTCCTCCTCCACCATGAGAAATACTATATTTCTGTATTTCTGAACATGATGTCCACTTTTTTGGTTGCCTCGCAAAAGTGTTTTCATGACTTTCATCAAAAGTGCACAATTTTTTTGCCAAACAAACTTTCGGTGTAGAAAATAATCAGCCGAGTTCTGTGTGAAGGCAGCATTAGCAAGCAAATGTTTGCGTGTTAGAAAGCTAACGTGTTCAAAGACGAGACAGCATCTTAACATTCGAGATCGTAACGTAGGAACTTGCACCAAGGCTGACGATTTCACTCTGAGCCTGCAAAAATGTGCACTGCACAGACAATAAACCCTTTATGTTGTTTACGCTGGCGCAACCTTCAGGACGAACGTCTGTTTTCTCTTCCACTGGTGGTGATGATTTAGAAACAGCAGAGTTGTCTATGCATTTTCCATTTATCCAACAAATTGTTTTTCTTAAGTAGAACGAGCATTACAGCCTCACAAGTTTGCAGCGTGGCCACAGAGTGACCATGAGACTGCTGAAGGACAGTATAATGTCACATATTTCCTGTGCAGGTATGTCGAGCAGAGGGCATTTATAAAAATGTTAAATGACACTGCCATGTGAGCCAGAGGAGGGACTGGTGATGGATGGCTCGGAGCGCAGCGGGTTGTTGGACATCCTGGACGTGACGCTTTGATCAATGTGTCTCTCCACACAGCCGGTCAGGAGATGTAGTGCCTGCCATGTTCAGACCCCATTGTTTAATCCAACATATCATTTGCACGCAGGCGAAGGTTAACGAGACAGAGATAACCCATTAAATGATCAATTTATCATTCTGAATTTTATCTCCTATTTTGTCCTTTTCAAATCACACACTGCTACAAACATGGAGGTGCAGCCACTTACAAGCACATCTACAAACACAAACACTCCAACACGTCCGATAAAACCCTTCAGGAGTTGTTCTGGGGTTTTTTTATTCCTTGTACTTTCCTCCTTGTGTAATTTGTCTGCTTTTATCTCAGCTGAGGGATTGAGCTGGCTTCTGGGTGCATGTTTGGATAGCCCGGACATCCATTATCAGTCCGAGGCAAACCCGATTTAGAACCTCAGTAAAAGAATTACTCAGGAGGAGAGGACAGCGCCGTGATTCTGTCACCTTCTCTTCCACCCTCGGCCCCCATCGCTGCTCTTTAATTGGGCTGCTAATCAATTAAGGCCTGTGTGTGCGAAGAGACCGTCTCAGCCGAGTGCATAAATGAGGCTGACAGTGGGAGCTGTGAGACACAGAGAGGTGACTTAACAGAATACATTTTACTCCAGCGTGTCATATCCTGCTCATTATAACTGATGCTACACAAACATTTACAAACTTTACCTTCTCCTGTCCAAATGTCTGCAGTCATTCACCTTGACCTGTTTTTACTGCAGACTATAGAGGGTTGTTAATTCAGGCCCTGGATAATGATCTTTAGGTCCACACAATGAGTCCAGCCTCACCACACAACATCGTGTTAGCTCAGCGATCTTTTAAGTTGCCACTCACCACCTTCACATGCTCCTAAGCCTTTCAGAATCTAATGAAAGTTGGTATTTTAGATATAACATTACATATGAAGGTGATTGAAATGAACTCATCCATGCAGCATGTGGTCAGACTGAAAACAGTCCTGAGTTAAAACAGCACAGGAGGCTTTTGAAGGCATCGTGCTCATGTAGGCTATTTGGACCCAACTGCAATATGAACGAAAGAGTGACAGCTACAGTCCCGACATGGCATCAACAATCGTACTCGCACGCCAACGCTGCTCTATTCACACGAGCTCAAGCTGACATTACTAGGACTTGGTACTTGCAGGGTACAGTCGGTTTAATGTTCACTCAAACTGACTCAGTCGTTTGTGTTCGCACATACAGCTCGTCTGGATGAAGTCCAGAAAAGCACATGTGTGAATGCAGGATGTGGGATTTGTTAGTCGTTCAAAGAGGGATAGTGGCGCACATTTTTGGACAGTTTCTCCTATAAAGTGTACAAAGCAACAAAAATTGTTCTGAAGTTCTGAAGAAAACTCATGGATCTGTAAACTCTGGGCTAACAGGGCCATAGGCCTAAAAACGTCTCTCATATTGCATCATAACAATATGAAATCTCCTTACACAATCACAGTATAAGTATTTTGAAATATCACTTCATATTTCCACAGAAAAGCATTTTAATATTACCAAAAAAATAAGGACTGTGCACATGAAAAGAAATACATGAAAACATTTAATTGTACTTCTTGGTGCTGCTGCCTCCCGGGACTCAGACACACTGGACAACATTTCCACAGAAGCACCAGATGGGCCTTTGAGGATTCTTCAGTCCGTAAACAGGCTCTCGGTTTGGCGTCGACGCCTTTGGTCTCCTCGCAGCAGCAGCAAACGTCCTACAGCTGTTTTGTTGCTGCTCGTTTGATCTGGACTTTGAGTTTGACTTTCACACCTCAGCCGCGGCAGGACGTTTAAAGAGGCCTGTGACGTGTAGGGACTGACAATGCCGTGAAGAATGAGCGGCCATTTCCACAGTTATTAAGAGCGTTTAATAACTTAATTCTTGCAAATCAAACGGAGAGAGGCCGAGCTCCAGTGGCTGTACCTGGCGACGTGCCAGTGGTCCACCTCCTGCTTTATTCTATGAAAAGATTAGAGGGCTGCAGAACTTATTGACTCAGATTTCTCCTCCAGGTATAGAGTAATTAATGTAATTAGGTCCTCTATCTCCGCTCAGGCCTCTTATCAAAGCTGTTTCCTTATCGCTTCTGGAAATTTAATTAGAAAAATCTTTCCAATTAATGATTTTGCAAAATTAAAGTGAACTTCAGCCGGTTGATTCCCTTGTTAATTGTTGGCCAGAGGCACATAAAGAGGAGAGTTGGACAGCTGGACAGAGGTGGAATGGAATAACAGGATGTACATTACTTAAGTACTGCACTTAAAACTCCACCAATCAATATCTTTTTATATTAACAGTGAACCAAATAACATTCACCGAGGAGCTGAACCCACAGAGGATTATCAAACTCTGCAGAGGTCTTTGGCCTCTTTCAGCTCAGTGTTTTGGTTTTGCAGCACATTTACTGTCAGTGTTGTTTTTTATCAAACACTGGACACGACCTGTTCAGAATCGAGTGGAACATTTAGCAACTAAAGAAATGGATTTTTTATCTCAGGAAGTGTCCGTCAGCTTGTTGTGGAGATCTGCTGCCTTTTAGAGGCCAAAGAAAACATTCATGCAGCTTCAAGTAGGATTATTTTTTCTAAAAAAGTAAAATACCTGGCTGTGAAAGTCCTGCATTGAAAACTTTACTAAAAAGGGGCAATTTGTAAGATATGATAAAGAAAATAACTTAACAGTATCAACAGAATGTGAGGAAACAGCAGGGTTGACTCATGTGAAAGACATATATGCTCAGATTTCCACTTCAGTTAGCATGCTAACCAGCTAGCCCCAGCCTGTCCTGTGTCATAATACCACTTTGTACCTCACGAGGTGATTGTCTGACAGCCCTGTAGTTTCAGTCTGTGAGCGGCAAGTTTGTCCAATAATTAAACAAAATAAGTTCCACATGTCAAGAAACTAAAACCACGAAAATACAACCGAACGCCTTCTGAATCCAAGTTTCGATCTTTTACCAAACTAAGACGAGCGCAGTCGCCTCGTAAACTCATCGTAACACACACTTCATTTAAACTTAACATAAACGAACTGAAACCGTCTTGGTTTGTCCTCAATTCACAGAGTAAGATGTGAAGATCGTCGTCCACTGCCGATGCCCGACTCTGCAGCTTCATGCATCTCATGTCCTCGTCCGTCTGACCTCAAACTGACCTCCGCTGGACTCCCCTGTGCAGGCAGATAGCTAATTAGCTAATTGGGCTACTTGATAATGTAACCGATGAAAAATGTGAAAAATGTAAAAAATTTATTAATGGACAATTAGAGATGGGCACATATACATCAAAGAAGTATCATGTTACTAATTAGAAATACTTGCTTATCAAATATATGAAAATAAAAAACAGAATACTGGTATAAGAAAGAATATTAATTGAAATACAGGCGATTTTTAATTCATAAAATAAAATTAAAAACAGTCGATACAAACTGATATTACATTTTAGCCATTTAGTACCTCAACATGGACAGACGGGAGCACCGCAATGAAAATTAACTCAGTATTTTTGCTTTCATTCATGTAACCTGTTGTTTACTTCATCTGTTTCCTAATTCTTAAAGTAGCCTCCTCTGATTTTGCATAGAACATAGATCAATCATGTTAATGATTAACGGTAATTGGTTGATATGGCAACCGACTATCGATTGAAGAGATTGCTTAAAAATTTGCATCCGTCGTTTAATCTTAGCAGTGCATCATGTTTTATAAGATCATCATGTGTGTAGCGTGGCTGTCCTGTCAGAACCTAATCTCTAAAAAAAATGTTTAAAAGTCACACAAACATTTCTGATGTAAACAAAAACAAAGTTATTTCTTCATCTGGCATTTTGTTTCACACACACATACATAAATCCCAAGTGTGTGTGTGTGTGTGTGTGTGTGTGTGTGTGTGTGTGTGTGTGTGTGTGTGTGTGTGTGCCTCTGCAGTGTGCTGCAGGGTGGAGACAGAGCGGTAGCCATGGTGCAGGAAGAGTAAACAGGAAACCCGACACACACAGTACAAGAAACATGATCCACCTGGTCACGGAGAAGTAAACTGGAAATGAGTGAAAACTGGAAAACAGAAATGGAATAATTGCACGTGTAAGTAGAGAATCGTTAAACAGACAGAATCTGTTTTTTCTGCTGTCGGTGCTTCATGTGAAAAATAGGTGCGAGGTTCGATCAGCTGTGTGATTGATGCCTCTCTCCTGCTCTCCGTCTCTTCCTCCAGGGAACCCCGATCACATCACCTGCATCATGGCTCAGAAAAACACGTCTGAAGCGCGTCCGATCCCCAGACTGGTTGTCAAGATCGTAGGCAGCAAACAGGTCAAGCAGTTTATCGAGGAGCCACGAGAGTAAGTATAATGACACAGCAGCCTCTCACAGTGTCATTAACTACGGATCAAAACATCTTGTGTGTCAAAGTACAAAATTCCTCACCTTCACGTGTGTTTCCCAAACAGAGACTCTGGAGACGTGTCAAAGAAAGAAGAGAGTCGTCCAGTTGAAGCTGCATCTGATGGTGATTTCAAGAAACCTCCAGAAAAACAGGATGTGATGGCGTCCGGCTCTGACAGAAAGGTGGAGAACAGAGTGGACTCTGCACTTTGGGCTGTCATCAACCAGGTACATACAGTGAACTGTGTACATGTCATAGCTTCTTAACGTTCAGAGGAAATAATAACAACTTATTATGGAGTAATTTGCAAAAACAAAACGTTACAAAGTACTTCACAGTGAAAACAAAGAATAGGAGCAAATCAAATCCAAAACATAAAATATAAAACTAGATAAATAATACGCTGTGAACATTTTTGGTGATAATATGGTTATGGTCTTTTGTCCACGATAATCGTACAGTGAAAATCTGACATCGTTCAGCCCTGTTCAGGCTCACAGGAAGCTGGAGCCAAACAAGTGCAAGTAAAAGTCCTCCAGTAAAATAATCTTATAAACCTTATAAACGCAGAGAAACAATGTACCAAAAGTTTTTACTGTAGTTCTGTTATTGTTTCTCCCGAGATATAGAAGGGAGAGAAGAAGAGGAGACAGGAAAGAAAGAGTTTTACCCAGCTAACGCTGAAAGGAAGAAAGAAATCATAAATTTCAGATAAAAGTAGAAAGTGTTGCAAACTGAAATACCTCACTGACGTGGCAGAACCTCGGTGGAAAATGTAGCTGACAAAAAAAACAGTATTCGTCTCTGAAATGGAGCAAAAGTTGAGTTTCTGAAAATGGAAATATTCGAGTAAAGTATCAGAACATATGAACTACTTCTTCTTACCTGAACACAGCAGACTCGACCCGAACTGTACATGTACATGGTCTCTTCACTGCTTTCTCTACAGGTTCCTGACAGACGGTGTGTGACAGCGCCCTCTGGTGATCGCTCCAGGTCCTACATTCACCCAAAGACTCGTCACAACTGTGAACCGAGAGCAGCTGAAGTTCTGGAGATATCAGAACAGGTTCTTCTGTAAAATACATAACTTTAAAAATGCAGAGTTTATTGCAGTGAAATCATCAGGAAAAACACGTAGAAACAAAACCTGGATGAAACAGATGCAGATTCTGACCTTTTGAAGGTCACCAAGGAGACACAGAGCTTTACTGGGAACATCAGGCCAGGCAAAAAATCCTGTGTACACAGAAGATAAAATAGTCTTCTCTAGAATAAAGTAGCAAATACATTTTCATTAAAAAAATTAATAAAAATACCCACCAAATAGCAGGTTTGGGCTTCGAGGCTTCTTTAAATCTTTGATTGTAATCTCTGATTCTCTTTGATTAACATGATCACAGGTCAGGACAATTAAATAAACCGTTAACACTCTTTGATTGAGGAACATTGCAGATTCACTTTGCACTGTTGAGGATTCATTTTCAGCACATCTCATCCTAATGAAAACTTCTACAGGCCTTTAAGGTATAAAATAAAGTGGTTGTTTCCTAATGAATACGAGACAAAATGGTTTAAAATGACATCCAGCTCTATGATCCACATACACATTCATAGCGGTTGCTGTTAAACTGGACTGTTGCCACCATGACTGAAGATAAACTCACTTTTCTTTCCCTTGCAGAAAGGTGTGTCTGAGGGCGCAGATAAGGCCGAGCTTTCCTCGGCTGTCAGAGAGGAGCTGTCTGATTGGCAGCTCTCCTCTCTGAGATCAGCAGAGGACGAAATGGCAGCTCTTGATCTCACCTTCAGCGGGATGCTGCATCAATCTGAGATCACTCACCTGTTTCTGAAACACGATGTTCCTCTGAAGCTACCAACGTTTTCTCTGCTTCTCCAAATGTTTTGTGATAAAAATGATCCAGCACAGGTAAGGTCGCAGTAACAGTTCAACTTCACACACATGGGAAACTGGTTTTACAATTTCTTTGTTTACTATGTTCTCGACGACAACTAGATAGATTTCTGGGCAGACTCGAGCACTATCACACTTTGTCCGACGCTGCTGTTCACGACAAGGTTGCTTTAAAAGGATTGTGACAGGCTTACATGGCTCTCTGATGATCCAAGGACATTTTATAACATTCATTACAGGGAAAATGGTGTAAATATGATCACACTGGATAGTGGGAAATATTTTTTGCTGACTGAGTTAGTTTAAAAAAATAATAAAGTAACAAAAACTTTAATGTCATACAAACCATGTAAAATCAAAGATGGCGCAAGATTTCTTCTTCTCCTTCTTCTTCTTAGGGTGCTGCTCAGCAGCAGTGAGATCTGTGCTGCCTCCTGTGGCCATAAACGACATTACAACAATACTACAGGATAAAATGGTGGTCTAAAATGGAAATAAGTACCTCAAATTTGTACTCAAGTACAGAACTTGAGCACATGTACTTAGTTACATTTCACCACCACCTGTATGCATATTAATATTTACACACAAAACAAATATTAACTGTCAGGTTGACCTGTGCATGTCAACAAACTAGCATCAGCATTTTATCCTCACAAAAAATGCACTTTCTAATACACATTAAAACATAAACAAACAAAACAAACTTTGAGCATCAACTTACCAGCTTTTAAAGGTCATTTCAACCACTTCTCAAGGTCTTCCTCAGCAGATACAACGTGCCAAGATATCATTATCACACATGGGCATACACGTGAACATCATGTAGCCTTGTGCAGTTCCTGGAGTGACTTTAGACATGCCGTTTTCTTGAAATAAATCCAATTACTGCTGTACATACTTTATTTTCAGAGCGACCGTTTCAGATGATCTAAATGATTTAATTACCTTGACCCTCATCTTGGGGATGTTTAAGAAACTTACCCCAAAGAAACGATGTCTCACCACACTGCATTTTTTCATATAAAATAAAAGAGAAACTTGTGTACGGCATTCATGTCAGTTATTCACTGTGTTGTCACAGATTCACTACAGAAATCTTTTACAATTCATAAGAAGTTCTGCATTCCCAGATGAACTCCACAAAGTCAGTGAGGTAAATCCAGATAAACGAGCATATCAGATTCTGTATTGTGGATCCGCTCTGTGCATCTGAACTAAAGACGTTCTCCTTTCCACCTCTCTGCAGCTTCAGTCGACCTGAACAAGGACAAAGCTTCTTCACGACTATCACATCGTAAATCTGAGCACGCTGAGAATCGATGAGGCGACAGAAACCAGAGCCAACTCCTCTGGCCACAGCTCAGAGGACGAGAATTCATTATAGAACAGAAATTATTGTGCATCATTGAGAAGAATAGTCCTCCTATATCATATATATGATTATCACACTACATTCATTTGGCACACATTTGCTTGCTGTCCTTTTCACTCTGCGCTGGCCTGCTCATCAGTGTCAGATGATATTCGACAAGTAATAAGTGATCCACCATACAGTCAATCGTCTATCGATTTATTTATCTATTAATTTGCAACATTATCACCATCTTTTGATTTGTGCCACATAGTGGGGATGAAATGTCAAATGCAAAGTCTGCAGAAATGTGGACTTATGGAAAGTGGCCATAAAGGGTTCAAAATGTCTGTGAGTGAACCCTCATGCACATGATGATTTGACGGTGGGACGGTCCAAATCTCTCACGGGCTCACTGTGAACGCACCTCAAAGTCCGTGAGAGTGGACGTTGGGATTGGGCCATTGTATAAGAATCATTCAGTAGTGCCTACAAACATGCTCAAGAGATTAACTCAGACGACACAACAAGACTTGTTTGCTTTTTTCTTTATTTTTTTGAAGCTTTTTTTTTATATTTAAGATTTTTTCCCTTTTTTCTTGCTATCCCTGCTTTTGGCACTACATACTTAGGGTGACATGTTAGATTGTTTTTAAAACAAACGTCTATTCAAAGCCTTCATCTTGTTGCAAGCAAAGTATGAATACAGCTAATAAAAATAAAGGTTTACATTTTTCCTCCTTACTTTACACATAAAATAAAAACACTTTTTTGGACCCCCTCAAAAATGGGGGTATTAAAATATTTGACATTTGTATCACAAATCAATGTAATGAGACAAAAAATAAAACATAAAAACTGTACAAAAATGATAAAATTCATTTTAAAAATTCCTGTGATCAAATGATGCAAAGAGTACATAAATTTGATTTTGTTTTACGTTACTGACCATAAATCCAATTAAAAGGAGATGCGAGTTCACTTCTTCTGTTGGATAAAATTCAGATTTACTTGATGTCGGACATGTGGGACCAGTGGGAAGTTTGGATTCTGATGAATCACAGAACCTGATGAAAGAAGAGAGAAAACAAAAAGTCAGAACAAATGGAGAACTTACGATTCTCTATTTTTTCGCAGCAGCAATAAAAATCTGTTTATCGTGTCTGACCTTGGGTCACGAAGGGTTTGTTCGGCTGGTAGCCTCCGTTGCCCTGCTGGATGAAGTTCTGGGGCATCCGGTAGGGCCAAGACGGAGACAGGGCGTACTGTGGTGCTTTATTGTGCTCCCATAAGCGAGAGGCTTGGCTCACACCTACAAACTGGGCGGGGTGGCCTGATTCTGTAGAGACAACAACAAACATATTCACTAAGATGACAAAGTTCAACAGAAACTTATAACAAAAAGATGTAAGGAACCATTACCCACATCCTACACCTCATTTAACCCTTTACTATCTGAAATGAATATGTTTAAAAATCATTTTAAAGAGCAACTTAACACCTGTTTTAGCTTGACAATAAGCCTTTCACATGCTCCAAATGCATTAAAGCTGTCACTGTTTTTTTTAAATCAGATACTCAAGTTATTATTTGAGAGTGGGAAAAAAATCATATTTTATCCAAAATCATCTGTTGAAATTTAAATTTCTCTGTATAGGTGCGACAGGCAGGGACATTCCTAAAAACCAACGACCTCCTGTTTGCTGACTTAAAACGCAACGGCCTGAAATGTTAGCTTGAGGCAGTGGAGGCAAATCAAAGGAGTGCAAAGCCTGATCAGATTTCACTCAGCAAAATGTACTCGCTTGCTGGGGAAAAAAGCAGGCGGGGAAAGACAACGAGCTGAACAAGATAAAAACTTGCTCGATGTCAAACGCCTAAAACCCTCACAGCTCTGAAACATAATACTTGAGATCGAAAGTTGGGTGACCTTGAAAATACATTCATTTCTACTTTTGTACTCCGGCAAGACAAGAAAAGTAAAACTTAAATGTTGGGAAAACTGATGAAATGTGATTTCTGTGTGTTGAAAGGAGGGTGTGGTCCAGACTGGTTTAAACATGATGTTATTTTGGACTTCAGATGGACCATGTACAGTAAAATCACAGACCTTCTTTAAAAAATATTATTTGATTTTCTCTGGAGAACAGCAAAGAATAAAATGTCTCTACATGTAACTTAACTTAACCTCAATTAAATTTGTATTCCAATGTTGAGAAACAGGAAGACACAAAGACAGAGTCACACACACACAGACACACACACACACACACATACACACACACACGTGCCACCACACTTCACCCAGTGAATACCTGACTTGACCACAGTGCCATTGCCCATGAGTGACCCAGGTTGTGCCAAGTGGTTGTGCCAGTGTCCGTCCCGTCCTGGCCCACCGATGCCCAGCTGTCTCCCCGCCGGCTGGGCGAAGATGATGCTGGGGTCGTTCAGGTTCATGGGGCTGGGGTTGCCCCCAGAGCTGGTGGGACTCCCGTTCCCCGATGCTGAACGCAGGGCGAATTTGAGGCCGGGCGGGGAGGGGGCGGTTTGAGAGGACGTGGTGAGCACTGGTCCGTGGATGGGCCAGGAGGTGGAAGGGAGGTGGACCGGGTGATGAGGCTTCCCCTGGGAGTTGTGTGACTGGTGCTGGTGGGTGGGAAGAAGCCCCAGTGCGGTGAGCGTCCCTGGGTGGTACTGGCCTTGATGAGACGCCGGGAAGCTGAAAAGAGACAGGGGGACCTGGGGATGTGCAGGCTGCTTCAGGGGACCAACAGAACTGGTCTTACAGTGGGAGGGCTGAGGGGAACTGGAGGACTGGGACGAACTCTGAGGGACAGCTGCAGGCTGGGGGGAGTAGGGCGGAGTCTGACGACTATCGGACTATAAAGAAGAAAACAAAAAAAAACGAGCATTACAATTCAACAATCAGGCGACAGTCATACTTGTATTTAAATATTTATTCACTCAACTGGGAAAATATAATTAGATTCTGATTTTCAGACTGTGTTTAATGTGCAGCATCAACACAGGTTTAAAAAAGGGCCACTTCACTCAAATTGGCTTTGATTTTATTTGCCCACATTACAAGATATCACTGGAAGCAATGCTTGATGGAAGCAGCAAAATCCAAAAATGATTCTGACATGACGGACTTTTAATTCACATTACTGATCAGCAGTTTCCACTCCTAGAGAGGAAGAAGCATGCCGTTTCTGCCATTTCTGCGCTTTTAAGGATATTCTCATAAAAACCGAACCAGTTTATGCAAGTGTGGCCAATGTGCATTTCCTTTTCTTCTAAAGTTTGCTTCAAATTTGCCTGACAATTAGATGAAACTACGGCTGATAACATTTCAGTTTGTTTGTTTTTTGGGTGAACCGACACAGTTGTAATGTTTAACTGTTGTACTCACACATTCAGAGGGCTGTCTGGTTCTTCCAGGACAGTCTGCAGGTGTCTGGGGAATGGGAATGGACTGGGAGCTCACTATGGTTCGTACTGTGTGAGGAGCTGGGGAAGAATAAGACCACATAATAAACACCCCTGATGGTCTGAATATAACTTGTATCTATTCAATGTGTCAAGACATTGAACCAAAGTTTACAATTTAATATTTCAACATATGCGTACAAGTGAGAATGACTACTATCAAGAATATCATAAAGAAATATTTCATGTCTCTTCATTCTGGGGATACCTGGTGCTCCGACGGTCCTCTGTTTGAGGTGGCGGTATTCGGGACAGTCCCTACGTACGTGACCCATGTCCCCACACTGGAAACAACGCCTGTCCTTCGGCTCCCGCTCCTCCTCTTTAATGTCCTCGTCCTTGTCGTTTTCCTTCTTCTTAATCCTGGCAGAGAACAAGTTCAGGACACAACAAGAGGGTGAATAAACAATAAACATTCAGCACAAACACACATTAATGAGCAAACGCACAAGAAACATTACAATGCTACAGGCTCTCCAAAATAAGAAAAATAGACAGTTTCCTTTAAAAATACCTTTGAATGTCAAGACATACAGTTAGATTCATACAAAAGTCTTGCAAAAACAATGATTTTAATGATGATTTTGCCACAATTCCTGAATATAGAAACAATGCCACTTTGTGAAACAAGGCTAAAATTCTAAGATTTTTTTACCTTTAAAAACACCACCTATAGAGCAGCTTAGCCTAACTGTGTCAGCCTAACTTACCCTGTATGTCCCTCAGCTGGAGCCTCAGGAGTCATTCTTTTACTCTGCCTGGCCTACTCCTTTCTTTTCTTCTCTGATCAACTCTCCACTGCCATCTGTTCATTGTTCTCACTTTGATAGTTGAGATCTGTAAGTTCACCTGTTCCTCTTCCTGTATCCCTCTCGTAACTTTCTCAAGGCGTTGTTGATATTCAACAGCCTAATTCTTTACGTTTGTGTATTTTCGGGTCATTGTGTTGGACGTAGTAATGCGGACAACTTAGACTAAATCATACTCCAGATGATTTTAGCTGATGTACGTTCAAGGAAATTGCTGTGATTAAAAAGAGGACAGGAACATTAATTGCCATTACTGTGTTTCGATTCACAGCTGCTGTATGATGGAAACACTCACGTTTAAGTTTACCAACTAGCTCTTCCTTAAATGACTATCCACTCTGCAGTCAGGAGGCATCCGTTTTAACATTACTGTGTCACTTTTACCTTCTCATTTCTTATGGCAACTACATCACAACTGTAACCGTAATGGATTTGATGTATAAAACATCATTACTGTGGACAGTGATGCTTCAAACAAATGTTCAGATACATTTTGAATAAACTGTTTTACACTGTGAGAGAACACCAAAGCAGGAGTTATACGAATCTGTAACATATTTATTATTATTAGCGTCTTTTAGTTTTTCTTGGAACTCTAAATCGCTGAGAGAAATGTTTTGATGAACCACGAGGGGACAACCTGCGTCTCTTCGGGCAGTCCTTCATGTAATGTCCGATCTTCCCGCAGATCCTGCAGCATCTGTCGTTGGGCGCCAACTCGCCGTCTGTCAACACCTTCGAGTCAAAGAAGTAGTCCTGCAGCAGAGCACAACAGAAATAGCAGATAGTTAAGACAGATTCCTCGGGAGACGCAACAGACAGCGTTCAAACTCTGAATCTTTTGTACAACTTGGTTGAGTCATGAGGGACGTACCACTTCAGAGCCAGGGACGGGGTAGAACGGAGTTCCAAACAACTTTCTGCCATTTATAAACGCCTTCATGATGAAGTTTGTCACTGGAGGAAGCCAAGAAGGAACAATGATAGGTTTAGAGGCGGCTGCAATCACATCATCAGTAACAGAGTGCACAGTCTTATTTTTATAACACAATGTGACATAAACTCCCTGCTTTTTTATTCAAATATCTAACTGTCATAAACTGATGAAAAGCCTCAGCTGTCAAAGAACAAATGCCTGCAGTAATGGAAGAAAACACTTCTGACTCATTACCACAAGAAAATAATTATTTGCTCTAACTAGGCCTGCAACTAATGATTAATTTCAATTTTGAATAATCTGTTGATTATTTTCTTAATTAATTCATTGGTTGTTTAGTCGGAAAAATGGCGATCTGTGTTTCCCAAAGCCAAAGATGACATCCTCAAGTGTCTTCTTTTGTCAACAACCCAAATATTCAGTTTAATGTCAATGAGGAGAAGGAAACCAGAAAATATTCACATTTAAGAAGCTAGAATCAGAGAATATGGACTACTTTCCTGAAAAAAGTACTCAAACGGAGCTCTAGCTAGTTATTCTATTTAAAAAACAAAAAGAAAATTTTATACCAGGACCTAAGCACTTACTTTTGCGGGAAACTCCAGCACCAAGATTATGATTCAAATCAAAGGGATCTGAGGAGAACAAACAGATGAGTTAGTAGACGATAAGACACTGACTGAAATGTAAAGAAGCGGGTAAAAACAGAGGCATGAGCAGATCTGTGTGAGCACCTTCAATAGCAATGCATTTACTGGTCCACTGTTTCTCAAAGGTGGTGAGGCGTTTCCTCTGACGGATGCTGATGACGTGTTCTTTGAAGTCAAACTCTTCTGTGTAAAAGCGCAGCAGCCCCAACCACAGCTCTCCCACTGACTCTGTGTTCGGCTGCAGCTCGGACAGAAGCCGGCGCTGTGAAGACAAAAGAAACACACTTGGTACCTTTTCAATTCTGCAAACAGAGGAGGATATGACAGGAGTAACATTTGGACTGAACATTTAGATAGTGTCCAATGATACGACACTGCTTCAAGTTAAAAGACACCTGTTTCATTGAACTCACCAGATCCTCAAGGTCATCGCAAAAGAAAGCATTCCAGCCGTCAACCATCCGCTGGGGAACAGTCGTCCCATCAAAGATCTAAAACGACATCATAATGAGCTGTTCATTTCATTGAAAGCTAAACACTCCTTTATGTTTCAGGCAGAGCTCATTTGTTCTGAGTTTAAATTTATGGTCATTAATCAGTGACCGATACCTCCTGCAGGACAGGAATGACTGGCGGCTGCCTCTGCTGCAGGAAGTAGAGCACCATCAGGATGTAAGCGTAGGACGAGAGGCTTCCTCTGGAAGCATCCCCAATGTCGCAGCGCTGTGAGCACAGAGGGACGTTAGTCACACAGCAAGAGGCGACATGGGAACACTTCACAAACATCCTAAGTGAAGAGTATCTTCACCTTAGCGAAGACCTTCATCGTGTATCCCAGGAATTGCACTCGTGGATCCAGTGCTGCATACGTAGCCAGCATCCTAGTGTTGTGTTGAGCCTACAGAGACGACCCGTCCAAAGCAATTCATTCAGCTATTTCAATAAAAAAGGCACGTCTAAGCATTTTATAGAACAGTGAAGGCAGGTTCTGCTAACACTCACCAGGGTGTTATAAAGGCTAATATCTCCCTCCAGACCGCTCTGTCTGTGTTCAAACTTCACAATAGGCACTTTAGCTGTTGTGATAGGCAAGATGTTCCTCAGACCTGTGAAGTCAGCGTAAAAAACTGTCAGATTCAGTCCTTGACACAGAGATATAGACAGATAAATGATTATTAGTAAAACAATCATTCACCTGTGTGCTTCTTGAGCACTTTTGCAAGCCCTTCAATGATCTCTTTGCAGTTCAGCCTCTGTTCAGACAGATCAGAGATTTAATGTAAGACTAAAAAGAATTTATATGAGTCACTAAATGTCAGTCCCAGCGAGGGAGCGTGAGTTGCATAAAACATTGGTATGCCTGTTCAGTCCACCTACCTCTGCAGTCTCATGACCCTCCAGAGTCATGCAGATGTCAAGGTCACTGTCGCGGAAGCCGAAGCCGTTCTTGGAGGAGCCAAACAAGCAGAGCTGAGCTTTATCTGTGGATTCACACACACAGGAAGGAATTTTAATGATCAGAGAATCTCAAATAAAAACTGTCTTCTAAAATAACAGCCAGTCTGTTGAAAATCTGGGTAAAGTAAAGAAACAACAGACACGTTATATTCACCACACTGTTGCTGGGTTTGTCTTTAAAATAAATACTGTTCTCACTGTCTAATTTATATATTCTGATCGATTCTACTTTGTTACACTCTCATGGTGTTAAGCTGCTGTTAATTAAACCTAACAATTCCAGCGGTTGTTTAACAATAAGTGACTTCCAGTGTCCCGTGAACTGTGGAAAGGCTTTAACTTGAAATGCACAGAGGACGCACCAAATTTGTATAAACAGAAAACAACAACAGCAAATTAACACAGGAAAAAGAAGAAAAATCAGGAGGCCTTTCTGCAAAAATGTTTGTATATAAATATAAATATATAAAGAAGAAAAAAGGTCTAGCTCTCTCACCACTGGAGGAACATACATAAAGGCTCTGGTAATTATTTGAGAGTTTATGCTCAATGCTCACCATTGTACTCCTTCCTTATAAACCTCTCCAGGCCAGCGAGGATCTGCTCCCTCTTCTGCTGCTCAGCATGAGTAGGTGACAGCTCATCTACAAACAGCAGAACAGAAATGTAGCCACACAGAGATGTAATGGTTAGTCGATTGATCGATTAGTTAATTTAAACTAAAGGATTCATGCGTGATAAAGAGTTGCAGAACAATTCTAAGCAATTTGACACCAAACATACAAACATTTAATCTTTGAAATGTGGGAATTTGCCACTTTGCACTCTGATCTTCTTGGTTTCAGTCATCGTGAATGGAATATTTGGGGTTTTTGAATGTAGGTCAGACAAAACGAGACATTTAATGACATCACTTTGTGCCATTGCGGAGGAAATTTTTCACAGTTTTCTGATATACTGTAGACCTCCTAGAACAGAATAACGTGAAAGAAAACTTACAGTAGCACAACTTGCAGAGCCCATCGAGGATATCCCTGAAGCGGTCGTTCATAGGAGGAAGAGGCTTCAGCTCGATCTTCTTAAAGTCTTCAGGACACTCGTCTTTCAGGTGACCATCGCGTTTGCAGATGCTGCACACAACAGTTGGAGGCTGGAACGAAAAAAGGTTCAAAGAACATAAATTAAATGAGCAATAAGAACATGACAGCCTTCACCACCACAAACGAAGTGCAAGATAATGGCATAAATAAAAGCTCCAAAATGCTGCAACCACCGTGTCCTACTTACATCGCCGTCACAAAACATTTCTGTGGGGCAATGTCCCATGCTGCAAAAGTTGAAATAATATAAATGGCTGTGTAATGTTCTTTACCAACCCCTGAGGTATGTCATCACATGTCAACAAACCAATAACGACCCTTCCTAAATGCAAACATCCCATCATGAAACAGGTGAGATGATGCTCCTTTATATTATACCTTCTTTTTTTTCAAATTGGCTTTATAAACACACAACTCAGAAGATATATATCACACTATAAACAGACAAGATTTGGTATTTTTAAGATATTTGACCATTGCTAAAGTAAAAACTATTACTTATATTTTTCCATTAAAATATCTGAAAAATGTATGAAAACATGTAAACAAAGGGTGGACACCATGATTACCTTCCCACCAGTGAAAATCATCCTATCGAACACATAGTGCAGATCTTCTGATGCAACAGGTCC
Source organism: Pagrus major (assembly GCF_040436345.1). Classification (NCBI taxonomy): domain Eukaryota; kingdom Metazoa; phylum Chordata; class Actinopteri; order Spariformes; family Sparidae; genus Pagrus; species Pagrus major. Next base: position 2,687,525 of record NC_133225.1, on the reverse strand, counting down.
ATCCTTATCTGAAACACTGCTTTCTTCTTCTTCTTCTTCTTCCTCCTCCTCATCCTCTTCCTCCTCTTCCTCCTCCTCCTCCTCTTCCTCTTCCCCCTCCTTGTCACTGTCCAGCAGTCCGTTGGGGGATAAGGAAGTTCTGTTCCCCTCACTGAGATCCATGTCCATGAGACTGGCATCCAAAGTTTTCTCATCCTTCTTCGTGGACAGATCCGACCCATCTTCATCATCGGTGTCAGACTCCTCGTCCTCCTTCAGCCCGTGGTGGCCCCTTTGAGCACCCTGGCTTTTTTCACCATTCCCGTCGTCTTCTTCCTTGTTCACCAGCGCATCCTCCCTCCTCGCCACTTCCTCCAATTTTGCACCTTGCTTGCTTGCCTTCTTGCGTTTCTGGCGCCCCCCCGTGCCCTTTCTCTGGGGGCAAGCAAAGTATTTGTAGGCCGTACGGAAGCGCTCCTGGATGTACTCAAACACCATTTGGCTGTTCAAGCTTCGTGCAACGTTCCTCTTCAAGGCAAAAGGATCTAAAAACAGAAGAAAGAGACATACTGTGTGAATTTCTGATATTTCTCCAGAGCTGTATGATGAATTTGCTGACTGAGTAGTTTATTACCTTCAATAGCGAGCCTGCGACGTGGCCAGTTCTTTACCTCCCTAGAGAGGAGCTCCTTCAAGCGGATGCTGATGATGTACTCTTCAAGAGCAAATTCCAGTGTGTAGAAACGCAAGAGCTCCAACCACAACTGGCCCAGTGACACACCTTTACCCAGGTCCAAGGTCAGGCGGGTCTTTAAAGTGACACATGGGTTGTTAAAAGCAGTAACACAACACTTTCTCAATGTAAGTTTAGCTCTGAATCAAAGGCAACGTTAATTGTTCCATCAATATGATGCTGTAGTGACACTCACCAAGCCCTCTGAATAATGGCCTTCATCAGGTTTTTTCTGATCTGGTTTAGGTCGGCCTTCTCCTCTGGCCTCGTTGCGGTTCTCCCCTCGTCCGTCCGTGGAGCTCGGAGGTCTGCGCTCCCACCGGACAAATGTGTCCAACGTGATTCCAGTTAGATGATACTCATCCACACGCTTCACATCAAAGCCTTCGATCTGAACGAGGAGAATGAAGTCAAACACAACAGAGGGAAAATAGCTGTAAGCAAAGATATGACTTTTTATATGATATGAATTTTGAAGCTGCTTGTATACACGTTTTAATGTAGTATTGTCATGTTATTGGTAGTGGGACTGGAGGACTTGCTATGTGTGGTCAACTCGCAGCTTGTCATCAACTGTATCAGCGTTTAACTTGACAAGTACAATTATTTAATTGCCAATAGGTATATTATCCAAAAGTTTGAGAATAAGGCTCATATTAGGAAAAAATAATTATTTGTGTTTTTAGATACATTATCTTTAAGCGAATACGTAAATATTTGACTCAGTTTATAACAAAGGAATGTTTTTTAACAGTGTTTAATCACTATGTGAAATAAAAATGAAAAAATGTCATATTTATAAAAAGGACAGAGCTACAGCCCAAAGACAGTCATAGCAAGTGCTTATGTTCATCTAAAAAAATGATGCACACAGAAACGTGCAAAGAAGGAAGACAGAGTTCTCCTGGACAAACAACTCTGTGATTGCATGGTACTCCAAGATAAATGTTCTACATCACTGCATCTGCAGGTTTGTCAGCCTGTTGTCAGGTTATGCTTTTAATGTGTAACTGCTGCCAATTTTAACTACATCTTTCTATTCTTCACAGTGTGATCACACAGTTTATCACATGATCATCTCTCTGCAAGCACCTCGTGGCACAAATAGCCTGAAGTTCTGAAGAAAAGAATCTTCACCTCAAAGAAGAAAAAACATGTTCCCACCTACACTTGTCTAAACATTGCAGAGGAGTTCTTCCTGCTGGTAAATGCTATGCACTAAATACAACGTCTACTTTATTTCTAACAGTCAGGAATGATAAATACAATCTGAGTTAAATGGGTTGTTTTATATCTTCATGCAACTATGAATATGAATTTTACATCTTCAAGAAATTAATGATTTGTAGCAGCTTCACATAATGTTCCTCAGTATTATGCAAATGCATGCAGCATAGTGCTAAAAAAAAAAATCTAGATCATCTTAATAACAGTGGAAGGATGATTTTTCACTTGTGTCTCTCTCTTGAGTTAATGTGCCTCCTCTAAATAAGACAGAGACGTATCAACATCCTGTGTTTCCCAACACAGACTTGAGCTGCGTGGGAGTCTTTTTCGCAAAACATGACACAAGACGCAGATGAAGAATGTGGGTCATCCTGTGCATTATATAAAATAGGCAGACACTGTCTGCAATGCATCAAGAGGTGACAATGTATATATATTATAAAAGACTGGGAAATGCCCCACAAATTATTCAGGAGTAGACAGGTTGGCACAGATAAATGAATTTCCATGCATTTATCAACATTACCACATCTCATTCACTTATTACGTTTGAATAAACGTAATGTTTATTAATGTTTATACTCCCATAAACAAGATGTCATAAATGAGCAAATCTGTATCTGTTGCAGAGACATGAGCAGTTTTCGAGAATCATATTTCTTCTTTTAGAATCTGTACAACGAGGCTCTGGTGTGAATTTGTCTGAAGGAAAGTGGATCTTACAAGTTCTTTTTACAGATGATGCTATAATATTTCATTACGCTGGCTTTGTTTTTTTAACCTCAACCAAAAAATGGCAGCCTAATGCCACCGCAGTGTGGTATTTTAGATAGCATGCCGGGCTCCAGAAGCAAAAGAGGTGAGACATCTATTGTGATGTATAAGGTGTCGGACAACGGGAATAATGTGGCTATAGATGGTATACGGAGGTTGATCTCGTGCTCTCAACCTCGTTGTCAACCCAATTTGCAGACATTTTCAGTAGCCGTTTCACTTCTTTGAGTTAGCTGCTAACTGCTGCTAGCTGCTTTTAAATCTACCGGTTGTGGATCGCACACATACCGTGTTAACAAAGGTCACACCCCTGTCTCGTCCTGCCTCTACACAGGCTCATTCTTTTCAGATAGACATCAGTAGGGCTCAGAGGTGGAACAACAATGACCCCTCATTCCATCTTCATACCTTTTTTGCAGAATGGCGCGGCAGAATAAAGGCTCAACATTCCCACCTTGAACAGGCTGTGTAAAGGGGCCTCCCAAAAAAGGTTTGGGTGTACAGGTTATATGCACAGTAATTTCAATGACAACAACTGTCTTTATCATTACATGAGTTGTTTAAAATAGGTCTCTGTACTTCATGTGTTTAGAAAAGGATTGACAGGAGAGCGCCCTTGACGGCATCAGGGCTAAGGTGCCAACCATGAACCCTTTTCTCAGCTCTTTTCCAGTGAGAGTGGATAAAACAGAAAAACATTTGACCTACCCAACGGCCCAAGTAGACGGGGAGGATTGGCTCTTTCCTCTGCTGCAGAAAGAAGATGACCATGAGGGCGAAGGAGTATGAGGGGATGCCACCTTCAGCCTGGCAGTCGATGTGACACAGCTACAGAGGTAAATATGCAAGAAAAGAAATGCTTTCAATTTCGAATGCATTATCGTCTTAAGCGAAACTGTAAAACTCAATTGGATTTGTTCAATTATAAAATCCTCATACATGAATTTAAATGTTAAGTCCATTACAAAGAACAACATATTAGATTTTCCATTTTCAGCATCTGGACAAACAGGTGATATGGCTTGTTTGTGCAGAGATAGACCTCTGACTTTATTTACCAAGAAAAACCTGAACACACATACACAGCCATTACAAAGTATTTATTTCTGGTCTGTCAGTTTTAATAACTAATATGTCCAATATCAGTACATAAGTTTTAGACTGAGGGGCTGGTAATTAGTAATGAACATAGCTAAAAATAAAAAATAACTCAACACTGAAACCCATTAGAAGATCTCTCTCATTTCTTCTTTGAACGGAGGAGTTGGTATCAGCTACAGCCTTACCCTTGCCCAGTAGCGGAAGGCCAGCACCAGTGGAACCAATCTAGGCTCCAGTTTAGCCAGGGCTGCCAGGTGATTGGTGGTGAGACAAGCGACGTCATTACCTGCGCTCACTTTACACATCAGGCCGCTGCACAGAAACACAGGTGAAAAATCAATAAATATATGAAAAACACATGTTGGTACCAGACAGTAAATTAGTGCTGGATTTGCAAGTAGGAGCCGATACGTGCTGCAATAATGTGAAGTTAAATAAGAGATGAGACATCATTTAACATAATCATAACATTTCCTTCTTCTGATCATCAGTGTAAAGTCACAAATATTTAAAAATAAGACGATAACTGCACACTAAAAAACTTTTACTAACAGCAATGCACTGATTGTGACATTCTGGGTTGATGCCCAATTTTAAAATAACAATTTGGCCAACAGCCGTAACCCTAACCCGTCAATACTGATGTTTTTTGTTGTTGTTTATTTGTTTTTATTCTCCCTGTTGTGCCAGGGAAATGCATAACCAAACTGTTTTAAAAAGTCATTCAGCCCCTCATTACACTATCTTTGAAAGAACACAAATTCGAGAACACAAATGTATAAAAATCTTTTAATATAACCTCCCTTCACATTAAAAGGCCTTTTGAGCCCGCTATACAACTACCTAAGCAATTCTAAGAATTTTTCAGAGCTTACATAGTTTTACAAACTGATGGCAGGGAGCCAATACCTCATGAATGTGCCAGCACAAAATTGATGTGAGACCACAGATAAACATTGGCCACTGCCATCAGTGAATGTTGTCTTACTTGCCAATAGGCAGCAGTCAACAAGGCCAATATCAATGTTTGTCTGATAAATCAGTGCATCCTTAACAACTACATTAAACCTAAACTCCCTCTCTAGACAAACAATTTAAACATCAATGAGAGTAAAGTGACAGAAATATATATACACACAGATAAAAAAATTATTTAAAAAACTGCATTCGTGCATTTAATCCAACACTCACCTGCAAACATCCCGACAGAACACGGCAGGAACTTTGGCATGAAAATCTGACTCAACCTCTGAAAATTCAGCTGGAGAGGAGAAAAACAAAAACACAGAAAATGACCTTGAGGAAAGTTGCACAAACCCAATTTCATTGCAGGAATTTTACATAAAAGCTGAACTACACAAAGCAGAATTACTCCAATACCAAAGCAGATGAGGTATTTCTAAGTAATGTTGTTCTTGTCCTGTTCTCAGTTAATTTGAAAATTCAATCAAACGTGAAGCAACAAGGTCAAACTAATACCTCCAGACAAACCAGAGCAGTGGGTTTATGCAAATATAAATCGTGTTAAAACTTCAGAAAAAATGTACAATGCACCAAGCAAAACTTACGGGTGTTCTTGAGGATTTCCAGCACTTGAATCAAGACCTCAGGTTGTGTCATCTGAACAGACAAAAATAATTAGAACAAGTGAGACCAGCAGCTATAAGGCCAAATGTTACTGCTGATTTACAGTGCCCTCTATGTTTTTAGAGAACATTCATCATTATTTCATAAAATAGCAGAGGCAGCCTTACTGAGGAAGGGTGGGTGACATCAATGTTGATATCGCTCGTTTTGAAGGCAAATCGGGTAAGACACGAACCATAGAGACGGAGAGAACAAGCTGTAAAACCAAAGAAAACTTATTAGATTTTACTGTGATTATACAATATATGCAGTATAACTTTAACTCAGAAGGTTTACAACTGAAAACAGAAGTAAATTAGACACCGAGGATCAACAAGGACTAATTTTAGTAGGACTTGAAATTTCCTCTTTTTACACAACTCACTGAAGGAAATATAAACCAGGCTGAGTAACATCACAGCATACAACCTGAGAGGTGCTTCTTGATGATCTCCTCCATCCTGATGACCACAGCCTTCCGAACCTCAAAGTCCTCCTCTGAGATCCCGTGCTGCCTGGCTGTTTCTCGGACGGACGCGTCCAC